>NW_027210791.1:32500-297500 GCF_029030835.1 Brachyistius frenatus | reverse complement strand
AAAAAGTAGGCTTTGGTGAAACAAGCGTGAGACAGGAAACTTTTTATATTTACAGTTCAGCAGAATGACACAGAACACTTGTTCTACGTCATTTGGATTTCTTGGTTTCACCAGGGATGCTCACCCCTCTTCTCACAGTTAGTTCACATTTTCAAATCAATTTCAGCATTCATCGTTCACAGCGAGGAAATTGAGCTTGTTTTATAAAATCAAATGGTGCACAGACGCTGAATGATCAAACATTGAGTTCTGGTTTGAATCCTTTTCACTCACAGGCTGCATGTGAAGTGTTTTGGCTTTATTTATTCATCTACACAAATGAGTGTTTTATAGACTGATTAAACAGCCCATGAAAAGATATCCTCTTACATAAGACATGAAGATTGAGATGATAAATTCATTAAAGACGGTACAACACATTCACTCTGTGTTTTAACTCCTCCGGCAGCGTTGAAAGTGATTTAAAGTGGTTAATAAGCTAAAGACCAATGTCTGTACAGGTCTGCAGAGCTTCCACTACATGCCATCAGATATGAAACCACAACAATCCACTCTGAGTAATATAATATGTGGGAGCCTAAATGCTGTTTAATGATGTTTGACTAATTGGTTACAATAATTGAATGCATAAAATCTTGTTGATACGACTTTAGTAATCTTTGGAGCAGGTTACAATGCTCCTTTCATTTCTTTGGATAGAGAGTGGAGCCCTTCGAACTCACGTTTTCTCTCGCTTGACTTTTGTTATAGCAGTGTGATACATACATAGTAATTCTAAGTATTTAGGCCTTCTGGAAACGGTCACAACATGAGCCTTATTACTGTATTTACATTAGCTGCGGTATGCTAAAGATCAATATGCTGCTATACTAATACACACTAATAATTTTTCCTGTTTTAATATGAAGGTAGTGGTAAAACTTTATTGTGAGACAACCACAGTAAATGGTGGCGTTATGGCAGTTGGCCAGACAGAGGGAAAAACAATATTTTGAAAATTGAGACATGTCCTGCCTGTCCACAGTGGAAATGACTCACTTTATGGATTTTATTGCATTTTAGTTGCTATGCGGTTTCAACTATAAAAACTTCATGAAATGTAACACCAGTCGACTTGTGTCAACGAATAGTTTCCCATTGGTTGCTGGGATTTGAACCTCAACTCAAAGCAAAATTCAAGCAGTTCTCAAAAACGTGCCTGATTCAAGCAGCAACCATCAGTGATGTCATCAACCATCAGTGATGTCATCATCCATCAGTGATGTCATCGTTGGTTTGTGAACATTATGAATCCTCCAGTTCAGATTCTGTCCGTCACCATCTTGATAGTTCGGAGCGGTTTGGAGCAGGAAGTGACCATATTTGGACGAGCTGGGGGAGGAGCCAGAGGTGGATTTGACCGATCTGATTGGAAACCTGACGATACGACGTCCCGCCCACCGATAGCTGTAACCTGACTGCACCACAGACCTGTCAATCAAACAGACACGCCCCCAAAAACAGGTCTTCTTGAATCTTCTTTTCTAATGAATGAGGGATTATTTTCAGATGGACCTCCAGAAAACTAAGAAGAAGGAGTGACTTTAGCTCAAAATGAAACCAGGTTGTGCAGAGATGGATAGAACGGTGCAACAAGGGGTGTGTCTGTAAAAATACGCTTGTGCAGTGACATTTTGGTGTCAATTTTGAGGTGAAATCCTGCTTTTGTTTCAGACAGCTGAGCACTACTTTGATGGCTTTAGCAGAGAGCGCATGAAAAAAAAACAATTCAATTTTCCTACGTATTTCTACCCTGGCGTACCCAGACCCAAATTCACTGTGTGAATATCTGGCCATGCTCCTTATGGAATCACACGCAGTCATTCCTTCCTACTGGGCGTAGACATCGGGTTAGTTTTGAAACTGTTGGGGCACCTTTAACCAATGAGTCTGAACCACTCTGTTACCATGGCAACGACCTTCAGAAAAAAAATACTCCACTTCAGCATCATTGTACTTAACCACCAACACCGGTCACTGATTGGTCTGTCCTTCAGAGTGGCTGAGCCAATAGCAAAAGTCTGGTGGAGCCAGGCTGACGTATTTAATCTCATTTACATGAATAACTAGAGATTGTTTTTTAATCCAACCTTCTGATTTAATTTATCATAAAAAAAAAATGTAGCTGACTCGCGTCTATTGAGTTTGATGTGAATCAGGCAGTTGGTGAGTGTCATAACAGATTAAAGACTCTCAGCCATGAAATAAACTCAACTCTGGTTAACTACAAATTAATTGCAATTCAATTACACACAAAGGGGAAACAATTCAAAAGCTTCATCATCACCATAAAAAACACACAAAAAATGATGTGCAGCTGGACCTAATGGTAAAATAATGCAAACTATGAAATTTTAAATTAAAGTCTGCAAAACTGCTTAACACGTTAACATTAACATTATTAATGGTACAGATGGGTGTAGTTGCTTTATCAAACAGAAAATGCAGCAAACAACAAATATTATTGCAATATAAAGATATATGGTATAGACCATAAAACATAAAAGTCCTTTGTTTATCTACAGGTGAAACTTCGAGGGCCGAAACAGGCCTTTTGTGACAGAAAAAGAAGACCAATAAAAACAAGCAACTGTGCTTCTTCTTGTTTTGCTACCTGATGTGCCCCTTTCCTGTTTTGCAGTACTGACCACAGCTCAACAGTCCCTGACTGTCGCAGGATATTTCAGCTGACCATCGTCTCAGCAAGCTAAATAAACGGAAACGTCACGGGACTCAGAGTGTGATGATACCTGGGCTTCAGGGAAGGAGATGTCGGTGATGACTGGCTGGCCGTGAGGTTCCCCGTTCTCCAGCCGGGAGTGGACCAGCTGGTAGCCTTGGATGTGACCATGCTGCTTCACAGACAGCGGAGGACTCCAGGTCACCCTGAGAGCCGTGGAGTTCAGGGCTTCTGCCTTCACCTTCCTGGGAGGAGCTCCAGACACTGAAAGCACACAAACCTCTGCTTTAGAGTCTCTATGGCAGGTTTAATGTTTCCTTTTCTGTGTCTGGCTGCATGTACCACATCAAGCTGTCTAATTTCAACGGACTAGGTACTGTTAAACTTTTTTACAATGATATCCTGATGAAGTGTTTTACTTTCATTCTTACCTGAGGCCTTGTTAGTCTCTGGTAACATTTCCATGAATTTACCAGTTGAATAACTCTGCATTAGTTTGTGTGTATTGTAGTGGAGTATTTTCTTTCTAACCAAGAGAAACAGAAGTTTGAGCTGCTGGACATTTTTGACTGGATTTCAAAAAGCCTCAATTGGCCTCCAACATCAATAAAACAAAGGTTGGTGTATTTCATTAATGTGACAATGTTGTTTTTTTCCCTGATACTTCTCACATTGTCAGTGCAGTTATTAGTCACTGAGTGCTTTTTCTTGTGTGGTTCACTTGCTGGGAGTACTTCATGAAATGACTGTTTTTGCCCTGTTAAAGCTCCTGCTTCAGACTTAAAAAAAAACTTCTTAATAGACAACAATCACTTCTCCTAGTTCTACCTTTAGGTTTAGCAAATATCATTACAGGTGCTAAATCTATCTATTTACATTTTTCCCCTCCCCGTGTTTTACACATTCAAGTAGAAACGCCCAAAGTTTTATGCATTCAGGAAAACACACAAAATGGACAACGTGTGTTAAACTGCACATCTGAAAGAGAAAATCCTTGCTGCACGTCGTTAGTAGATCAGCTTGGACATTTGTTTTCGGGTGATGTGAAGTTTGCACGTGTTTTAGTAAATCAGGCCCCGTTTATTTGAAGATGAACAGACTCTGGAAACCAATGTGGAAAAAGATCTCTGTTTTGAATGAGAAACAAAATAGATTTAACAAGCTAAATTAAACATCCTTTTAAAAACTTTGAACAGCCAACATGGCAGCAGAAGATGTTGGATAAAAGCAAAGTCATGTCAAGGCCTGGTCTCGCATGTGTAATCCAGGGTCTCTGTCCCTGTTTGACCTGAGGAGGCGGTATAAGGTACTGTGAATGTCACTAACTATCTGATAGCAGGTTATACACATCAAGGCTTGTGCATACGAAGCCCCCAGAGAACTCTGGCAGCTGGTTTAGAGCTCACTTTCTACTTTTTTTGCATTTCAACATTAGCGAATAAAGATTCCTCCAGAATGCTTGGTCAGCTTTAGAGGGACGTAAAAATGAATACAAAATTTGACTTCAATAAAAAATGAAACGAGGTTTTGCAAATATTAATGATATTGGAGCCAGCAAGGAGATAGGAGGAAGCATTAAAGATTAAAATACTGGAAATAAGAAGAAGACATGGAGAGAGGAGAGTTAGTGAGCAGCACTAATCCAAAACATCTAACCTTTAAAAAAAATCAGTAAGCTTCCAGAAGCAAGCTTCAAACTGTGGAGGAAAAACATCAATAAAGCACCATGTTAACAGAAGAAGAACAAAAGAACCCGCTTGAGTTCTCCTGCACGCCGAGGCATCTTTGAAGTCAGTCCACCGCCATGGAGTTAAGCAACGTTACTCAAGATGGTGCTTTAACATTATTGATGGCACGACAGGGATGCGGTCAGAGGTCCGTAAGCATCACTCGTGTGCCAATAATGACATTAAAGAACACCCTCCAATGTAATATCATACAAGTTAAACTAAATAAAATATGTTGTCAACATGTATTCATATTGTGAATATACAACTTTTTGTAAGCGTGATCTACGTTTCCATGCCAATAAATGGGGTATGACTTATGACTGGAAAACAATCCGTCACCTCAGTAGAAGCAAATGTAATGTATATAATGTTTACTACTCCAGGAAGTAGTCCAGCCCTTAGCAACCACCTAGCAACAGAGAGGATATTTGGAGTGATATTTCTAGTGATGAGCAGGGTGTGATGTCATGATGATTTGTTCCAAAAGTACAGTTAACCAAACAGATCTCTGGGGCGGAGCTACTTGTTAGATAATGTCCGGATGAAATCTGGGCTATTTTCAGGGTCATTTTATCACTATGGCTACGCGTCATTTTGTTTTTTTGTTTAAAAAAAAAAATCCAAGGTACCCAGATCTTTTATTATTGGATATGATAATACTTCTGATTTTTTTCTTTTTTCAAATGTACAGTTGACCAATCAGATTGCTGGGTCTGAACTGCTTGTTGTATAATTTTGTTTATGAGATTGACTTATTAACGTTGTAATATGCGACAGTTCTCTCTGTTGGATAAGTGCTGTCAAATCTTGTGTCATACGTTCTGCACATACCTCACGATAAGAGATCATAATCGTTAATAAGTGTAATAAGTGTAATAAGTGTAAGTGAATAACAATGGAATATATTTGCATTAATATATCATTTATTTCATATTTGTGTTGAATCCATCTCCCAGTTAAAGCCTGTTGGTGACTGAAAATTGGGTTGAATTTGGCTTGAAGCTTCCTCTGAATATGGATTACCTTTAGAGCAGATTCAAACTGTAACGTCAGGAGGAGTCTCTGAAACTAAAGTAGGAGCTGGAACAATGTCTACTTATTATACTATACATGCAGTATAGAAAAGGGCAAACAGTGATATCTGTTAGTTTGTATGGAAGCCTGTTGGGGTCTAAAATGATAATGTGAACCAGAAAACTAAAATGTAATTCCATACTAATTCCCCGCATATGTAGAAAATGCACATACAAGGGTCAAATGCATTTCTCCAATGTGCATGTTCATTTGCATAATTTAAACTTTGACCATATTCAAATTAAAATGAAACAGCTGTTTGACATTTATTTTTTTTGCCGTATCCTGCTGGACAATATTCAAATGTTAATTCATATTTGAAAATTAAAGATGGAGTGTGGGACTTCTACATATGAATGACAGTCTGATACATTAAAGCATTTCAAAATGAATTATTAACTAAATAATTATATATTATTGTTTGGAGTTACAGGGAGTTATTTTTCAGATGATCAGCAAATAAACTCTTAAAAGTCAACATATCTGGTCAATCAAATCTCACATCAGAAGAAGTTGGTTTCTGGGTCCTATTTACTCAATTTCAAATTGCCATGAAAAATAAATGGGACCACAAGTTTAACCATACTTGTATCTATCTTACTTTTCAATGCATTATTTTATTACACAGGAAACTCAGAAATCAAGTAAAGATGCAAGCGAGCAGGTTGCGGGAGAAGATGGTGGATCCTCAGGGCTTCAGGTGAGCCGGGGGTTGGGTTATTGTTTCCTTCTGCCTCAACAGAAACTGGACAAACAAGCTAACTTCAAAGTGGATAAAATAATTCAAACATGCGGTTTGCTGCATTTTATGAACGTTATCAGGTCAAATTCTAAAAGTGAAATGATTCATTTTGTCAAAGTTGTGACGCCCAAAAACATGCATCAGCCTTTATAAAGCCGCAATAGTAGCGACAGGGTCGTTATCAGCAGCAGCTTACTTGTGCTGCACTGATGACTTTTTGTGGGAGGATATCTCTGTAGCTGAAGAGAACTCTCCTCCTCCTCAACTCATTAGGACACAGAACCTTCTCAACCCATAATAGGTGTGGAAGCTACTGCTGCTAATGACCCTGATTGAACCTCTTTGAAACCACAAACATTGTTCATTAAAAACAACATATTGCCCCGTTCTGTGCAGTGGACAGAATTCAAACGCAATAAAAAAACAAACAAAAAAACAGCACCATCCTTCTATCTTATATATATTTAGATGTTAAGTCTTCCGAAATTAAATATCAAATGTTTTCAGTTAAATATTCAAATTGTTAGAAAATGTCATTTAATTTTAATTGTGACTTTGAAATAGGTCATGTTGTTTATTTTGCATTATATTTTTCGAATTTGAATTTGAATATTGTCCACTGTACAGCTGGGTACATACCTTAAAAATTAATCGTAAAAAAAAAAAAAAAAAAAAAAAAAAAAAATTCAAACACGGTCAAAACTGGTCTATGACTTATATATATATATATATATATATAACATTTTTGACCGTGTTGGAATTTTTTTTTCAAACAATTTATTTGAGTAAATCTTTTATTTACTAAAATAACACAAACATATGTGGAAATTATAATGCCGTTGAGCAATTGCAGTTTTATTTTCAATTTTAAAATATCACTGTAATATAGTACCTTCCATAATTTTGCTTTAACATGCCATATGTATTCATGTTTTGTGTTCCTTGTGTAGAACCCAACATGAGGGAAACTAAGCTTCCACAAAGCTTCTGTTGGCTCAAGGCAGCAGGGAAATAATTGAGCCCTAATTTGATGCATGTTTTGATGAGGCAGGCCGGAATCACATCCCAGTGAGATGTGATGAAATCTGTGGAGGCAATGAAGTCTGACAGAAGCCTGTTACAGATAATTACTGATACTCTGTGCTCAAACTGGAACAAAAACAACATGTTAAAATGTTCAGTCTCAGTGTTTTTAAAAAGCAAAGTTAGCTTCATTTAAGTTGATTAAAATAAAGCTGTAGTGAGATAAACTTTCACCCTGTGCTGTGAGCTGCCGTCGGTGTCAGTGAGATAAATAGAAATGTGTTGTGATACTAAGGCACTGGGATGACACCAATGTGAGCCCGGAGGAGGATCCGTGGGCCGCGTTGGAAATGGACATATGCTGGAGAAATCCACCGAGCAATCAGTGCTCGAAGTCAAATGGAGCGAAATGAAGAGAGTGAGATTGAATTTGAGTGGGTGTGCAGCAACAAAGTGTGTTGAAAAAGCTGGGAGAGAGAATCTAGAGAGGGGAGAGAGAATCTAGTCAGTTGCTACGAGCGAGCCTACAGCCCTGTCAGTCGCCACTACAGACTCTCTACCCCCCCAGCACCGGCGAGCGATCCAGACGCCATTCGGGACGAGGAGTTGGTCCGCAGGATCATGCAGGCCGTGCCTCCAGCTGTGGCCAATGATCCAGATGCCATCCAGGCCAGGGCGTTGGCCCGCAGGGTCCTGCAGCGTGGTCTACGCGGCAGTAGCGCTGCTCCTCCGTTTCCTGTCGCTGAACGGGTCGTCGACGTCCTGTCTCCAGCTCCTGTATCCTCCGGCGCGGTCGACACCCCGCCTCCGGCTCCGTCCTCTGGCTCCGTCCTCTGGCGCGGTCAACACACCGCCTCCGGCTCCATCCTCCGGCGCAGTAGACGCCCCTCCTCCAGCTCCTGCTGCCTCCGGGTGGGTCGATTCCCCGCCTCCAGCTCCGGTCTCTGGCGTGGCCGATGTCCCGCCTCCAACTCCGGCCTCCGGCACGGTCGTCGCTCCGCCTCCTGCTCCGTCGTGGTCGACGCCCCACCTCCTGCTCCGTCCTCCGGTGCGGCCGACGTCCTGCCTCCGGCTCCTGCTGCCTTCGGGTGGGTCGAAGCCCTGCCTCGTCATCATCCCCTGGAGGGGTTCCCCAAGCCCGTCCTGCCCCGTGGGCGTCCTCCGGAGCCGCTGAGTGGCTCCATTTGGGTGGGGGGTACTGTCAGGATTCCGGTTTTCCTCCGTTTTGCCCCCGATCACCTCTCCTCTCCTCCTGTGTCCCCTCAGTCCCCTGTCTGCTTGTTCTGTGTCCTCCTCTCCTCACCTCCCGTGGCCACGCCCCTCACCGGTTCCAGCAGCTGCAGCCACTCACCCCGGATCACCACCTGCAGGTGTGCTGCATCTCCCTGATCACCTCCCTGGACTATATGTACCCTGCCCCTGCACTCCTCTGGTGGTCAGTTCATTAGTTAGTCACCTGTCCGTTCTCCGTTCCTCCTGCTCCTCCCGCTCCTGTTCCTCCTGCAGAGCTCCCTGTCGGAGTCACCGGTCGGTGGAGTTTCCCTCCCGACTCGGAGGATTATTGACTCTGTTTTTTCCAGCGGTCCTGTCCGCTGTCCTGCCGGCTGTCCTGCCGGCTGTCCTGCCGGCTGTCCTGCCGGCTGTCCTGCCGGCTGTCCTGCCGGCTGCGTCTCCCTGGATCAGTCGGTTGAGTTGCCCTCCCGACTTGGAAGCAAGTGGACACTATAGGTGCCACCTTTTAGTTTGTTTGTTCGTGTGTTTGTTTGTTTTTATTTATGGAAATAAAGACTATTTTGGAACTGATACCTGAGTCTGTGAGCCTGCATTTGGGTCCTGGTAAAACACCCACCACACAACACATGTAGAGGAAGGGGCGGGGCCACCGATGTAAACATTTTTCAAATTCAGACTTGTGAAGAAGCTGCAGCTGTTGCACAATATCATTCGTCATTTGGAACACATGATTCCTTCTGGGAGCTGTCAACATATTCAACTGTCGCGTCAAAAACCCAGACAATGAGTCAGTAATCTTTAGATTCTTCAAAAATATCATTATTCAATAGTTGGTAAAGCTTCTTGACTCATTAAGACAAAATAAGATACAAAGACATTCAGGCTGACTAAAGTACAATATGCCTGGCAGAGTTCAATGCCATATAAGATTTACTGCATATCCAAAGACAAATCTGAGAGTTGGTTTCCAGGGAGAGCGTCACTGAAAAGATTCTCCAAAACTCCCTTTTTAGATCTAAAATATCCACACCTTATGGTATGTGGCTAAAGACCAACCAATTTGATACCCACGCCTTGGCGGAGTTTAGTTTCAGGACGTTCTATATTTCATTTCACTAGTATGGTGCCCGATGAAAGCATCCTGTTGGCAGTATGTTGCCTGGCGTGTGGTGCTGTGTCGCTTCGCTGAGAACAGCTCGGTCACATTGGTGAAGACACGCTTCATTACATCACCAGACATGTTCATCTTTTGCAATTGTATCATTTAAAAGAGGAGATGGAGATATGAAGGAGGGTAGAAGTTCATTGGGTGAACCTGTTAACATTAACTACTACCAGGTCATGGAAGTTAAATGTCACTTAACTGAGAAAATATCATTTGAAATTTGAAATAACTCATGTTGGAACTCAACAAAGTACATTTATTTACAGACAGCACTGATATAAATATATGATGATCTTATATTGCTGTAGATTAAACTACCCGAAAAAATTTCCCCTCGGGGATTAATAAAGTAAATACCTACCTACTTACCATACCTACCTACCCAAGCGTGTAGTTATTAAAATTAGCACAACTTTAAACATCTACAGCAGCTGTCACGACGGTAGTTTTTTCATTCAGTTTATGTGAATTGAAGGTGAAAGAACTTGGGCGCTGCTTCTAGGTGTTTTAACTGGTAGATTCAGACTCTAGAGAAGAGCTAGCTGTGGAAATACTGTGGGGTCCCGGGAGGGACGGCGGAGTCTTCGTCAAACCTGGCAACCGGTCAAAGACAGCTGCCAGGTTTGCTTTTTCTTTTCTTTTTTTCCGCGTTTTGCAATCGCCTCTTTATGAAAATGTATTCATATCGAATGTGTTGCACATGTTGCTTATCCTAATCTTACAATAGGCAAAACCTCATGTTCCCAGCAAATCTCCTACTGAGTTTGAACCAGGTGGGGCGATCGGTTGTGGAGATATGCATAGGACAAACAGGCAGACAGAGATTTCTGAAATTCTATAGAGATTATTTTCTGGGGATTTTCCATTACGATAGACAGAGTCGAGGAGTTCAAGGCCACGATGGCATCGCTTATCTGTGCGTGCACTCTACAGGAGTTCCTCTGCAGCAGCACACAATTAAGGCACTATAAATGATTTTTCAGACATTTTAATTTACCATTATTTACTGAAAGTGGAAAAATCACAATGTCGAAATAAAAAATAAAACTCTACTCCTATTTTCAGGACTTAGAAACGTTCGGGAGACTTCGACCATATCTTTGAGTCATTTAAAGTTTCATCACACCTTTAAACTAATTACTTGATCGAGGATAATATACCACAGCACCTTCAACTCCAAGTTTTCCAGCATGCCAGAGAGGCAGAGATCAATGGCAGATATGCAGTCCAGTGCTGAATTAAAGGGGTTTAGTCTATGCTACATTTTACATGACAAACTCTTCTTGGGAAGTAACATGACAGTCATGATAAAAGCTGTCTGCGACAGTCACTTTGTGTTTGCCGGGTCTTACATCATAATATTCCCTCCCTTTATTAGACTGTCAAAATGTGCAACGTCCAATGCCTGGTGACTTGTTACGCAGAAGAAAATTCAATTTATATCAAAATCAATCAACACTAATGCTGCTACAAACGTGGATTTCATGCCTGACAAAATACTCTTTGAATGACATTTTCTTTTCATGCTGCCTTGCTCCTTGAACTTTGTAATTGAGTTAAATTGTTCAGCAGAATCAAGCATGACCGGCACATGGTGAAAACGTGTACTTATATTCAGTGCCACACTGCTGATTACATTTTGCTAGCTGGAAAAGTGACATTAGTAATTCCACAGTTGTGTGAGCTCCAGAGCCGTTCTGCTGCTGCTATCACTGTGTTCTAATAGTTTCAATAAACTCCAGTTGGGTCACAATCACAACAGCAGTTTCTGCTCCGCCACTCAGGTGACAGTCAGTGTTACATAGATCTACATATAAGCAGATCTCTGCTTTTAAAG
Organism: Brachyistius frenatus; assembly: GCF_029030835.1. Taxonomy (NCBI): domain Eukaryota; kingdom Metazoa; phylum Chordata; class Actinopteri; family Embiotocidae; genus Brachyistius; species Brachyistius frenatus. Next base: position 285,977 of record NW_027210791.1, on the reverse strand, counting down.
AACACAAGAACGCCACAAGGAGACTTCTAAACTCAAACCTCTCTTTGACGTACGCATATGTATGAAATAAACAGTAGACTGAAGTTTAAAACCACAACAAACTAAACGATACCTATACCACATAAATGTAGAACGCAAGTTATGGATATGCAGCAAAGCTCATTCTCAAACACAAACACACTATAATGCTGCTGTCGCGAAAACATTTCCCCTTGTGGGATTAATAAAGCATCCATCCATCCCTCCACCCATCCATCCATCCATCCCCCCCCCCCCCCACACACACACACACACATATAGGAAACAGACAACGCCAACTAGCCACAGTCAAGACCAGAAACCTAAAAGCTGAGACTGAGACACGTGTAGGTTGATAAAAAAGATGTCTATGAACTGCACCGGACTGGACAGCTGACTGAGACCAAGTCCCAGCACTACAACATTATTACCTTAAACTGTATTCACCCACAAGAACACTTCAAGTTCAGTCTTCTTGGTTAATTCAGTACGAATTAGTTTTCAACTTAAAAACAGAGCAGAAGTGAAAGTGAACAGTAGACCACAACCTGACTGACACGTGTACAAGCTCATACTGAATGCTGTTGTACTTACTGGACTGGACGGTTCTGGACTCAATAGGCTGAGTAAAGACTCCTAAACCCATCTCGGATCGAGCTGCCAGGGAGAACATGTACACTGTGTCCGGCTTTAGACCATCAACTGCGTACGAGCCTGCAGCAGCGAAGGTGACACGGATCTGTAGGGAGATGAAAACCAGGAGATCATGAGGGCAACAGTCCACAGACAAACTGTACAGTGCTGTGAACAAAGGTTGAGGCACTCATCCATCCATCACATAAGATCCTCAGGGTGGTGCCATATTGGTCTCAACATCATGCATGCAGTCTGGGGTTACATGAACACACTGCGACAGACAAAATCCCCTAAAAACTGTGGCAAATCTCCAAGATACGAAACCACCTGCCTGTCAAGTACCTTGAAATAAATTAGCATGACAGTGTACTGTGGAGAACTGGTGCTGGTTTTGAGGCAATGGGCACGAACACCAAATATGGATTTAATTTAGGTTTTTAGTTTTTACATTCTACTTCACTACATATTTAGTTATGAAATAACTATAACTATTCATTCTTTTGTTGTTGTTGTTGTTGTTGTTACAGCCTCCTCACTTTCCTTTTAGTGCCTGAAATATTTTGCTTGGTATTTTAGTTTCATTTTTAAATTGAACTTTGGCAGACTTCAATTCAAAATCAGCACAATGAGCTCGAACCTTCTCCTGTGCTTCTTAACAATGAGAAGGAACAGATGCAGGGGAAGTTAGGGCACATTAAAAGTTTAGACCCTGTTTGCTCTGAGGCTGTCTGTGGGAAATGAAGGGAAAACGATGTCCTACTTGGGGAACTCAGTCTGAGATCAGATGGGTTTATGAAGTGGAGTGTAAATGACAGCAGGAGCAAACATTAACAGCACTGAAATAAACCACAACTACCGCCTCGCGGTTGTATGCTGCCGCTAACCTCTAAAGTTATAGTTTCCATGTATATCTGTCCAAACCCATATAGATATTGAGCTCACAGTGACCTTGACCTTTGGCCTCCAAAACCTAAACAGTTCATTGCTGAGACAAAGTGAACAATTGTGACAAATATGAAAAACCTTTGATCTTTAAACATCAAAATCTTCTTAGGTTATCATTAGTACTAAAATAATATTTTTTCAAAATCTTATCAAATTCCTTCAAGAGGTTCTTGATATATTGCGTTCACAAAACCGAGACAGACAGATGAGGAGAACGGGAGGTCACAGTGACTTTGAACTTTGACCACCAAACTCTAATCACATCGTTGTGGCCAAGTGAACGATTGTGCCACATTTGAAGAAATTCCATCGAGGCCTTCCTGAGATATCATGTTCAGGTGAATGTTTCAAATTGGGGTTGAAGTGACCTTGACCTTTGACGTCTGTCCCCCCAAAATCTTAGCAGTTCATCCTTGGTAGCAAGTGAATGTTTTTGCCAAGTTTGGCCAAATACCTTCAAGGCGGACGGACAACACAAAAACATGAAATACCTGAAAAAACAAGGCAGCGAGGAGCAGATGGAGATAACAGGTTTGTAATTTTAGTGTTAAACTGTCAGTTCTACACAAAGAATGCATGAGATGGTAATAACTTAAAATGATTAATATGTTAATATAAACAAGAAAAACAGCCATAGAACAAAAGTGCACAGATAGTACTGCATACACACACACACACACACACACACACACACACACACACACACACACACACACACACACACACACACACACACACACACACACACACACACACACACACACACACACACACACACACACACACACACCTTATATTACATATGCAGTTCATATGTTACAGCCATAAATAAATGTAAATGCACAAAAATAAAAAAATAAAAACACATACAACAATAGAAAAATGAGGTGAAGATTTAATGGCTATGGGACTGTTTTCCAGCTGGTTGTACCTTGCCTGTGGGAGTGCTGGCCTCCCAGTAGAGCAGTTCGAAGCCAACAATGGGGTCCTGGACCGGCCAAAGCCACGACAGCATGATGCGCGAATCGAGCTCGGCCTCGGCCTCAAAAGCAGACGGCTGAGCTGGAACTTAAAGCAGAACCAAAGATAAAGACGGTAAAACACAGGAACGGTGAAAGGTGTACTCAGTGTGAAAATACAAACAAAGGTAGTCGAGAGGTTAAGTGAGAGGCTTTTCTTCTGCCATCCATTCTTATGAGTAATTAGAAAAGCTTCGAGTTCACCAGTTGTGACGTGTTTGCTGACGTTTACAGAAATGTCAGAGGTCATGTGGTTTATTTTCCGTTGGATGTTCAGTTAATATATTGTAATTTTAGTCATGTAGTTTGTCTTCATAACTTAGATGATAGTCTCCGTCTGAGGAAAACGTTGATCTTCCCAATGGCCTCATCTTGTCCCTCTGTGTCTTTGTATTTCCTGCATTTCGTTACCCCCCCTGTTAGCATGTTAAACTGTTAGCTCCTGTGGCTTCTAGACACCGCCCACATTGCCGTTGCCTAGCAATGGTGTTTTTACAACTTAACCACTTGAACACCAAACATACGACTTCTCACGTTAAAACCACGAGCTCACAAGTTCCATTTGAATGCAGCATTACGGTCATCAGGTAAACAGGAAATGACACTCCAAATGAATGTTGGTCTGTGTCTACTGGCTGTAAAAACATTCATCAATACAACTGGATCCGGTGATAATGAGGCAAAGTTGCATTAACAGCTTGTGTTATTGCACCCAAGCAGCCAGAGAGAATTGATTAACACAGCTTGACGTAACACTGCAAACATCAGTTTTTAAATACAAGAGAGTTTGACAGAATTCTTGCACCACTGCCAAGAACTTCACCGCCAAATGATCCAGCAATAATCTGGCCCAGTGGCACACTGATTATAATAACGCAGTGTGACTGGAACACCTTCAGAGTTTGTCACTGCTTTTCAGTGACACAGTGAGCATGCTCTCACCTCCCTGCTGGGTTTTGATCTGCAGAACATCTGAGGGAGGCCCGTCTCCCACCGAGGTGAAGCCCAGCACCCTCAGGCTGTAGGTGATGTCTGTGGTCAGGCCTGAGATGGTGGTGAAGTGGCTCTCGTCCGTGTTGTGTTTCTGCCAGGCGCTGAGTGGGGCGTCCTGGTCAGAGCTGAAGTAGACCCGATAGCCCCGGATTTGGCCGTTGGGTTCCTCCGGAGGTTCCCACTGGAGAAGCATGGTGCTGGAGCTCAGCATGCGTGCCTGGACATGAAGAGGTGGAGACGAGGGTGCCTGCTCGCTCGTACGGGTGTCCACGATACCGCTGGGAGGCCCCCGGCCCACGTTGTTCACAGCCATGACACGAAACTCGTATTCGGAGAAGGGGCTGAGGCCGCCGATGCTGTATCGAGTCGTGGCGACACCGTCGACTTCCTGGAAACCGTTGTCAGACACTTTGGCTCGGTACTGAATCACATAGTAAGACACAGGTTCTGGGTTGCCGGAGTCCCAGGTCAGAGTGACGCTGGTGGCCGTGGTTTCTGTCACAATGAGTGAAGTGGGCAGCTTGGGAAGAGCTGTTAGAGAGCGGAGACAGACACAAGACTCAGATGAACAATCCCTCCACAGTTTCTGTTCTATTCAACCTCTCTGACATGAAGGTCCGGCAGGAGGAAGACCTCCTGAAGCTCTGCGCATGGAGCTCTTCCACAGTCCTTCGGCCAATTATAATGCAGCGTCTGTCCTTTCCTGATCCCAGCAAGCTGAGCATGTGTTATGTTGCCAGGCAGATGAGTGCATGTCCTGCTACGTAAATATATCTATCGTCGACCCAGCCAGAGCTGGAGATCATCAGAAATGCACATATTTAATGAATGCAGACACAGCAGAGCTCACAGTCCTGACATTTTAAAGAGTAAAAGAAACTATTCATTTAATCTGGAGCTCAACAGGAGTCATTAAGAGAAAAAAAAGTAAATAATTCATGTGCACAAAATAAAATACTAAATTGTGTATATCTGTTTAACCATGTATCTGGATCCCGTTCAGATGAGATTGTCCATGATAACACACGTCACGGTTCCTTTTTCACGGCAGTAGGCAGCACAGTCCAGCATCCAGTGATTACATTGTATTAAAACAAATGTAAAAGAAATGTATATAAAAAGGGCTGTCCGAGGAACAAGTGAAAAGATTAGCTGGTGGTATTATGAAGGAATTAAAAGAGCATCTGTAGCTACTCTGAGGGCTTCCCCCCAAATGCAGTAGACATGAGAACCTGCTGCTATCGGAAAATAACATTCAGTGTTAGTAATAATATTATGATAATATAACAAAAGATAGTCAATCATTTTCATTTCAGTTTTTGACAATGATACATAGATTCACTGGGTGATTTTGATTGAATGCTGTGTTTAACAGTCTTCATATGATAATATCTTATGTTGCTTTGCTTACATTTTTTCCTCAACAAATTAAAATTAAACCATTTCCTAAAACTCATATGGCATGAACACAAAAACAAACAGTGCTTCTGATTTCTGCTTTTCACTTCTTAACAACAACCTTTTACCATTAATTATGGATATTTAAGAGCACAAATTAAGGAATTTGATAGCACAATATAGTAATTTTTGTACATACATTTGTTTCTTAATTCTTTACAACGTCGGCCAAGCTTTGTGATTTCAAAACAATTTCTGTAATAAAAATGTGAAAATCTGAGAGCATTTTCAAACACGGCAGTGTTAAGGCAGTGATTTTCTTCAATATTCACTCTGCAGCGTTACGAGCCATTCAATGATGCATTCTATGTACTTTATTATTGACCAATAGTCTATAAAAGAAACACGAGTTAAAAAAAAAAGTCTTCCAGAAATATATAATGTGTGTGTGTGTGTGTGTGTGTGTGTGTGTGTGTGTGTGTGTGTGTGTGTGTGTGTGTGTGTGTGTGTGTGTGTGTGTGTGTGTGTGTGTGTGTGTGTGTGTGTGTGTGTGTGTGTTCACAATACTCCTACTGATGTGGACGAATACATACAAGCAACACAATAATTAAATGGAATGTAATTACAGCCAGATCTCAGGGCAGTAATTTAATCCTTCTAATTTTGACACAATCTGAAATGATTTTCAATCAGTTATTGATGTTTTTTTTTACTTTGCCTGTGAAATATGTTTCTCTGCTCCCAGTAAACTTTTCCACGTGAACATGTTACCAAGTTAAATCGAATTAAAGTAGGTGCTGTTTTGAGGCATGTGGCTTGACTTGTTGTTATTTGCTAGCTTGTAGTTTTTATAACAGTTTGGTGAACAGCTCTGGCAAAACTGGACAAAATGTCCAACAGCGTTTGACAGTCCGTCCAGGAAAATTCCATCTCTGCAATATTTGCAGCAGCTTGCAATTTGCCAAAATTCCCACAATTTCACTGCAGTAAGGGCCTGGTTTACTAAGATCTGAAATAAAGGTACTAAATTGCGTGTTCTTTACAAAAGTTTGCACATTTATTTTGCACTCGTCTTGCAGGTGATTTAATAAAAGTATTTGCGTCACTGATATCAGGTGCAAATCTCTATTTAAATGAGGGTTTGTGTGTTAAAGTGATTCCAGCAAAGGAAAACAGAGCAACTGCAAAAGGAAAAGGAAATCTGATCCCATTGAAATTAAGAAATATAAATATAACAAGAACAAAACGCTTTATAGGAGATTATCAGCAAGAAAGTCAATAATGTGGGAAAAACAAAAAGGAGAAAAAAAGCTTCATAATAAAACATGGTCAAATAAAAGAGGAGGACGGTGGATGAGATCCTCTAACAGACAGAGATCAGCAGGTCCAGATCTTTCTGTGATGAGCAGCTGATGTTTCATTGAGTTCCTGGAGGTCTCGTGAACCTGATGAAGCTACCTGTGAATTCTGCAGGACTCATTCAGGATGTGACACCTGAATAACAGGACTGGAGGGAGATCCAAGCAGAGATACGCTGGAACCACCCAGACGCAGCAAAATGCAAAAAGTTTTGACTTTGCTGGTATCTCGTGGCTCCTCCTTGTTGTTGGCTGTCAATCATCTTTCAGTTCATTCAATAACTCAGAAGTATCATCGCTGGACAGACGATATGTCTGAATCATTTTTACCTCTCATCTCCAAAATGTTTCCACGGGTGTAAAATCTCCTTCTCTACGTATTCTTTAGTTTCCTGTGTCTCCTTCACAATAAGAGCAGCCGTGTCTCCTTCACAATAAGAGCAGCTGTCTCTCCTGATGTTCATCTGATTAAAACCTTCAGTCTTACTAAAACACACAACAATCACTTCTGTTTCTACTTCCAGGTTTAGTAAATAGTTGCAGGTGATAAATTGTTCTATTTGCATGTTTCTCAGTATTTTACACCTTCAAGCAGAAACGTCCAATGTTACATATGATGCAGGCAAACACGCAAAATGGACAACGTGTGTTAAACTGGACATTTGGAAGACGCAGTCCGCACTGCACGTCGTTGGTAGATCTGATTGGACATTTTTTTGGGTGGTGTGGAGTTTGATTTTACCCACGCAGACCTTCAGTAAATCAGACCCTTAGTGTAGAATTTTATTGGAATTTTGAGCACATGGTTCTTTCATTTCAGGAAATTAAACAAAATGAGAAGTTAATCATTTTCAGCTATTTCTGTAACGTGCAGAATGTTAATTATCACAGTAAGTGATTTGTATGACGCTTTTCTTATTAGTCATTTAAAAAATATTTTGTTCCCTGAATTTTTGCCAATTTTACTCCAAAGAAAACCAAATAAAATTCTACAACTTGCATCTACATTTTTGAGAAAAGACAATCAAGCCCTTTTGATCGCAACTATCACCCCCCAAAAAACAAACAAACAAAAAACGCAAAATATTTAAGGTCATGCTTGGACTTTAAATCCTTAAAACTCCAGTACAAAATCAGAAAATGCATCTCAGATCACATCCCGTCCGGACACCGTTGCTGACCTTTGACGGTGATCTGCGCCGTCGTCTCGATCACGCCCAGGGATGATATGGCCACACAGGTGTAGTTGGCAGATTGGCGAATGTTGGTGAGCTCCAGGACGTTGCGTCCAATCGGCATCTCGTCCTCCCGGGTCAGCTCCACCTCACCACTCATCCACTTGACGTAAGGCATGGGAGCACCGACCGCCACACAGGTGAGGTTGACGCTGCCGCCGGGCATCACCTCGTGGTTGGTGGGCGGGATGGAGAAACGGGGAGGCACACGGCGAACTGCAGGGGTGAAGAGAGGGAGGAGTCACTGAGGAAGTGACTGAAGGAAGGAGGGAGGGTGGGGGGGGCACTGGGCTGACTTAGTGTCTGATTGGTGTTACTTGTGCTGTGCAGAAGTCAGGGTTGATGAGCCTGAATAACCAATTGGCAACAACCTGGTGGAGTTTTACTGTTCGGTCGGTTTGAAGCTCATTTCTCCGCCCGGTTTTTCTCCTGCGACTCAAATAGTCTTCATGAGAACTTGTTTCACTTGAGATCATTCAGTCTACGTCTTCTATTGGTGAATGTCACTAATGATGATTTCTACAATCGTTTTTCGTCCATCTACTGTTATGGGTTATCATTTAAAGAAATCAGTTGATTTAATAGGAGAAAGAAGAGTTTGGATTTGTTTCAGACAAAATTATCACCACTAATTTTACCTGCGAGTTTTGGTCCAAATTCACGTTCACAGAGCTGTTCGGTTGGTTCTTAAGCAAACTTTTTACTGACCATGGTTGCATAATTTCACTTGTGATGCTACCCTCAATTGATTTTGCTTTTTTGTAGTTTGTGTAGTTTTACCAGTGGTTTTATTAATTTAATTTAATTTGTAAAGAGTTCTGTGATCTAGAATCAGAACAGCACGCCCTATTGGTCATTGTTTCATAATTTGACCATCGGTCTGTTTTTACAGATGCACCTCCATACAAAGCCAATGTAACTGTGACAAGCGCAGACGTGATGTGTAGCTACTGTCCTCGATGTCCTCATGTAAAGAAACCTGAAATCTCTGCACATTGATTTTGGTAATAAAGAGCAGTTCATTTAAAAACAATGGCTGCCAGAAAAGTAGTAAAACCTAATTAAGCCAACAGTAGGAGATACTTTGAATTGGGAGCCAGATATGCTGTTTATTCAGTTTCTATTCTCAATCTGTGAATGATGCAGAAGGTTGGCAGCAGCCTCGACAGCACTGAGGTTTGTTGTTGTTTTTCTGTCTCATGTTGTTTTGTTTCTTTCACTGCACGTCTTCTATCTGATCGGGAAGCAAAGCGTTTTGATTTTTTTTTTTTAATTTCGTTTTTTGTCATTTTTGTGTCTAAAGTTGTTATTTTCTACTTTGAACTGTAGCTAACAAACAAACTTCATATAGTTTGTTGTGTTATAGTAGGTAAAAAAAAAAAATCCTCTAATTATCTTATAGCTGTTTCATACTCAGTGCCTGTAGCTGGATGAGAATGCAGTTTCTGTCCTACGTGATTGATTACCAGCGTAGAAGTTGATTTAGTGATGGAATACAGATGGCGTTTTATTCTGAAGTTTTACCGCATGCCCTATGTTTTCCTCCGTCTGATCTGCTGTCTCTGATCTGCTCTGTGTAGATCGACATGATCTCCATCCTGCTTCCATCTTAACAGACCTCAGAAAAGCGCCGTGCCGAAGACGCACCGCTGCTGACGCACCGCGGTGGGTCTGGTGGACCGTCGAGTGTTGACTTTAATGGCAGCGATCGCCTCTGGTGGCCGTGTCGGAGGACAATAGCCATACTGGACCCTTTCAAAAGCCTCTTGGTCTCTTCCACTTCCACTTGTAACTTCATTACAGCGTGGAACTAAAGGATGAGTTCAGCCTTCCCTCTCAGAGCTCCATGATACTGACATGGCATTACCTTTCCTCTTCTAGATTTAATGGTTCACTCAGAAATTGAGAGCCTGTGCCTGCATGTGTCTGGACCTCCTGCTGAGTCTACTGCACTGCTAGTCGGGCCCGTTTCAATCCCATCCTCATACTGAGTGTTCGATGGATGATGATGATGTTCATTTTTTTTTTCTGTTTCTTAGAAATCTCCTCTAAGCGGTCGGAGCTGCTTCTTCAATAAGCTCTAAATTGGAGCAACAGTCATGTGAAGGTGTTAGATATGGAGGCCGCTGTGTTCAAGTGAAGTCCTCGCTCTTTTCACTCAGCCGGGCACACAGTCACAAAGATGTGACTCACAAAGTGTAATTGAAGCTGGGAGCCCGAGTGTTGGTGTGAGGGGCTTATAGAGTGGACCGGAGGGATTATTAAGGGCTTCGTCTTGGTTTCACTGAAGAAGGAGAAAAGCAGGGTTCCACAGTCGACCACGCTCCCTCTCAGTAAAGAAAACAAATCATCACTGGTGGTGCAAATCTACAGTAACGCTTGGCTCAGTGACTGGTGACAGTCAGTGAGTGTTAGAGGACAACGTGGGCTAAATGCTGCTGCGGTAGAAGAGCTGCAGTGTTTCTGGTGCTGCTCGTACAAGAACAGCCTCGTTGGCTGGCATGGGAAGCTGGAGGCTCTGAAACGCAGATGGCTGGCATTAAGAAGGATTCTCATGGAGAACATGATGTGGAGGAGGAAGAGGAGAGAGGCAGAGACCTGGGAGACGAGGAGGAAGAGAAGGAGGAGGAATATTTTGGTTTAGGCGCTCTGGATATTTTTTTTTGACGTGGCGGGTCACGTGTTTGATGTTGAAAGATGTTTTCTTTGAGAGTTTGATTAAAGTCAAATACAAGAGTGGATGAAAAAGCTCAGAGACTGCTCCTGTTGCACCTGAACAGTAAGTAGTGCCGTGACGTGCACGCAGCCGAGGGAAGCTATTACTTATGGGACGAAGTATTCCAGCTACACGGTTCTGTGAGCGCTGGTCCGGGTCCACTACGGCGACTTAGAAAAGATGGGGGCAAGATGTTTTAATGATATTCACATTAAAAAAAAAGGGGCAGAACTTCACTGTCTGAAGCTGTAGAAGGCGCGTCAGGTCAGGAGCATCCAGGTGGGTTTTCTTTGACATTGGTGGGGTCGTGTCACCGTGAATTCGTCCCCCAGAGTCAGACTGTCAACACGAGTTTGACTGGGACCTTCTGAGGCGTCTGAGGGAAACATTTGGTACAAACCACCTGAACGTTGGCACCATGGCAGCAGGGTTCTCCACCATGACAACCAGCCCGCTCACTGTGCATTGAAAACAGTCGCTACCCACCCCCTTTCTCTCTGTTCCCCGAAAGCTTGACACAAACTTCGACGTGAGCTTTAGGTGCATGGAGACATCGCTGTTCATCCAGACCAGGGCTCCCAACAAGCTGTGGAACTCATGATGTTGATCAAGCCAAGAAATGTGGAAATACTTACTCAGGAAGGTTATAGCTTCCCCGTGCTCCATGAATCTCATGGTGCTGCACCATATTCACACACAACAGGAGTCTCAGAACCTTTTTGATCCACTCACTAAGATTGTTACAACCTCACATAAAAGATATTCATATTTAGGGAGGGTATCATTCTTGCTCAACAGCCATGACATCATACTGAGACATCTGACTGAAAAAATATTAAGGAACTGTTACATTTATGTCTTTTTTATTTACATTTCTATTTCTTACTTGCCAGTTCTTTATATCATTATTGTCTCAGTTTAATCCGCTTTTATTGATGACTTTTATTTATGTTGTTAGAAATGTGTTAAATGTGCTGAGAAACCCCAACAGTCACTCAGACAGGTTGTTAAAAAGCCAAAATTATGGGTCCTATTCACAATATTTGATGGGGAATTGAGAGTGAGGAACATCTAAAAGTCAGTAATAATCATTGCAAAGGGAAGCGACTGCAGGGCGTACAGCTTGGTCAAGTTTCATTGAAGAAGTGGGTCTCTAAATTAGGAAGTCTGTTGTTTGTAACCTTTGCTCACCCCGACACATTAAGACTATTTTCATGTCAGTGGATGGACCACTGGGTTGGATTTTTCTTGCAAGGTGCTCAGGACAGATTTACCCTAAAAGTTCTATTGAATGGTAGAAAACGGGACAATAAACTAATGATGGTGGTCAATTTGAATTTGTGCACAGCAGAAGTCAGGCATTGGCCTGTTTCACCAATCACTCTTCCAACACACAGGTGGCCTCTCGCTGCCGTGGCCATGTTTCTCAGCCACCTTTGCTACTAACTGTGATTAATTAATCTTGACTGTGACAACTATATATTGAACAATAAAAGATTTAAGTGAAAACTAATGATGTAACAGAGAAGAATGTGATTCCAAACTGTAAAATTTGGATGCCAAAAAAAGGGGAATAACCAAGCTTTGTGTGTTGCCAAAATCAAAACACTAAAGCCAGCAGTGAACAAAGGAGATCTCGACTGGTAGACATCACAACACTGAAATTACCTGTTTACATTCTTACCACGACAAAGTGGGGGAGGTCGGGCACACAGTAGCATATATTAGTGTCAGCTGGCCAGCAGTTACATCCAAACTGTTTGTACAATGTCCTCATTCTCACTATTGGTTTATTGAAACTAGTGAATCTTTAGCAAACATTTCAGTTTTACATGACATGGATGCAACATTCATCCACACAGGATGAGCAAAGATGGAAGCATTATGGATTATATAACATATAATAAAGGTGACAGATTGCAGAGCAGTACTCATATCGTTACACCTGCAGCCTCGTATCTATAGTTGCCCTAAAAAGCCAGGAAAACTTTTGGTTGGTTACTTTTAACTTACAAAAAACGTACTAAAAGTCCTTCAACTTTGTTGTTATTCCTTTCTTATTCCTGTCTTGTACCAATCGATTGGGAAACTAAAGTAACTTTGCAAGCAATTTAAAATAACCCTCCATCTTTATTTGATGGTCAATTGTTTGTAAGGGTCAGCTTCGGAGTAGGGTTGCAACGGAAGGAGTTTTTCACGCTATGATAACTGTCTCAGAAGATATCACGGTATGATGATATCACTCTACACAGTACTTCATTATTATTATTATTATTATTATTATTATTATTATTATTATTATTATTATTATCAGTTGCGTTGTTTGACGTGTCATCAGAAGTGCTCTTAACGATGGTTTACCGGAGGTGTGTGACGGTCAGTCCAACTTACAAACTAAAAACTCACTCACACTGATGTCGGCACCCTGAGGTGGAAAAGGCGGAGTTGGGAGGGGGGATGTAGGAAATTATTGCAATAGCACATTTTTGGATTGATGTTTAAAAAAAAAATCCTGTTTGTTTGTTCGGCATTGACGTACTTTGATCTGCGTGGAGGGATTCTTGAAGATGTTTTGTGTGTCTCCTCCTTTGGAGACACTCTGCGTCCACATTATTGGAAATCCGTCCTCAAGGACAACCTCACATGTATTTATAAGAGCTGTTTTTTAATCACTTTTTCAGGGGTGGAGACGATGATGTGATCTGTGTTGTTTTATCTGTGGCATCCTCTGCTGAGTCTGACAGCCAGTCGAGGAGGAGAGGAGAGTCGCAGGCGAACAGCTGCGTTCGCTGCTTTGTTTTTTTCCCAATCCCGGTAATTTGTGGACAGTATGATAACCATCGATTTGAACACCGCGACATACCGTGATACCCGTATACCGCTGCAACCCTAGGTCAGGTGGGAGCAGGCTGAGCAAAGTAGCCCACCATCCTTCTTGTTAGCATGTTCTCCAGCTGCTCCTGGAGGTTTCTAAAGGAGCATCCACACCAGACAGGTTATGTGATGTCTCCATGGTTACCTCCAGGCATCCTTCCAGCGGTAAATACGTGGAATATCTCCGCAGGGAGGTGTTCTGTATCAGGTACTATCCCCGACCCACCAGCTCCTCAGTGGATCTCGGCTGAAAACTAATTTCTGCTGCTTGTGACCAGAATCTGGTTGTTATCTAAAGCTCATGATCAGATTTAGGTTTATTTATCATGTCGAGACTATTATTTGTCAGGTGACTCTGAGATGCTCAGTTTAATTTAAGTCAGGTAACACTGACATGCTTGCTTCAGAACATTAGTACAGATTCACACTCTGACACTGGGGGTTATTACGAGTGTGCTGGCCAGCGCTGTGGGAATCATCACGTTCTTATATTAGTCGATTAGAAAGTCAGCCGTGGACATGGAAAATGGTCACAGTACAACGACAACAGGTTGTTAACTGGGGAGTTAAAAGTGATGCTATTATTGCAACATTTAGTTTGGACAACAAGTGGATGAAAGCACTGAAAATCTGAATGTTTCACCGAGTGGCCGTGACGACATCGAGGGGTTTCAGATACATTTTAAGAGCAGCAAATAGTGAGAAGCAAGTAGAATGCAGACAAACTCATATCTTTCATTTGCATGCCAGAGAAGAGACACAAGAGAGGAAAGGGGAGGGAGGGAGGGAGGAGGAGAGGGAGGAGTGGAGAACATTTTGAAGCCAAGTCCTGATAAAGAGAAAAGTAAAATAAAATGGGTGGAGCAAACATCTCTATGCATTGTAGGAGAGGTCATGCAGCAGCACAGGTAGAGAAGGAGCAGCATGCTTGCTGAAGGTTACATTGACAAACCATGTTGAATTGTTCTAATTTAAAATGCTGTGAAATACATGTCAAGAAGAAGAGTTTTTGTTAAACTGGACCAAAAGTTTAACATTCATTGGATCGTTTTTCTTTAACTCCACAGTGACAAGTCAGTCGTTCCTGCTCCTGTTCAACAGGTTGAAGTGCAATTCACTGCATAAATTCATTATCACTACATTTAACAATATTTTCTTCAAGTCTGTACCAGTTTTTGATATACTTGGGGGGATGTAAACTCTGTGGATCCATCCAGATCAATAATATTGGTGCGGTTTGTGTCGTCAACAGCTCACTACAGTGCAGAATTGTTAAACTGGCTTGGCATGCGCAAACTTAAATTCATTTTCACCCGATACACCTTTTGCCTGATTTCAGACTGATTTGCTGAAATTGTTGAAAATATTCTATGTCTCACAGAGGTTAACGTTTGTGGAGGTGAACAGATTATGGCGCAGCAAAACATGCGGAGCCCTTTTGATTGCAAGTCAACATGTAAAGCGTATGTGAATAAATGTGTGCTGATGTACCTACGATGTACCGTGGACAGAAGCCCTGGAACATGCTCATAAATACTCTTTATGGAAAAGCTTTTGTTGAGCCAATATTTCTAGTGGTACCCCTTTACTGTGAAATAAATCACAGTTCATCCCTCAATGATCTTCCTTCTCTCAGACATAACAGATGGAGGAAGAAGTACAATTGAAATTCTGCATGCTGTTGCTCCCACAGAGACAAAAGTTGACACAAACTCCTGAAGCTGTCTAGAAGGAAAATGAATGAACTCTATCCTACAATGTACACTGCTGGTTTTCTAGGAAAAATAAAGCTGTCAAGTTCATTGTTAATAATTGTATTTTGAAATGATGTTTCCCTTTAAGTTCTCTTCAGTTTGGTGTTCACATTTAGTTTGACAGTATTGGGTTAAAATGAGCTATATTACACTAAATCCTGTTAAACTTACATAAATTTAGTTAAATAAAATGATGTCCGTAGATTACATGTCTTTAAAGTCAGAAAGTATTCATACTTTTTATTGTGCCGTAGATTAGATTTTTTTTTTAAGGGATAAAACTGGCCTTTTATCCCATCAGTCAACATCCAACAACCCATCCTTACAAAAACTTTCTTACAAATAAAAAACTGAAATCCAACATTTGTAAATGTGACACTCCGAAGTATCATCAGATGCATTAGTTTTGCTTTAATTATCCTCCAGATATGAACTTAATTGGAGTTCACCTGAGATTAATTGAAGGGATTGGATGTAGTTTAGAAAGGCAGACACACCTGTGTTTAATGTCAGGACCGAAACCAAACCATGTCCCAGGAACTCAATGACACATAAACCAGAGAAAGACATTAAAACCATGTGGAAGCTGTGAGTGTTCCTCGGAGCACAGGGCTCCGGAAAATGGCTTGGAAATGGGAAGACATTTGGAGAGTTGGCCATCTGGCCAAACTGAGTAAATGACCAAGTAGGTCCTCGGTAAGGGTGGTGACCGAGAACCCAACAGTCACTCAGAGTTTTAAAAGTCCTCTGCAGAGATAGAGGAACCAGAAGGATGGTCATCTCAGCAGAACTCCATCAATCAGGCCTTTATGGGACAAGACAGAAGAAGACGAGGACTTTTGAGTAAAAGACATCTGGCAGCCCAGTTGGAGTTCTGGATGGATGAGGGAAAAATACTCTGTGGTTGGATGAAACAAAAACTGAACTCTTTGGAAGAACTCCAAGCACTAATTGTAACAGCACCAGGCACTGCTCATCACCTGGCTAATACATCCCAATGGTGAAACATGGTGGTGGCAGCATGAGGAGGCTACTCAGCAGCAGGGCAGGGACTCTGATGACCGTTGCGTCCATATACAGGAAACCTGCTCCAGAGTGCAGCTAGCTGACACTGAGACTGGAGGAAACGGTTCACCTGGCAGCACAATAATGGCTCAAAGCAAACAGCCAAGACAACACTGGAGGGGCTTCAGGACAAGACTTGTACTGTCCAGTACGAGTTCACAGACACCTGCCAGCCAATTAGATGCAGCGTGAGAGTAGCCGTGTGGTGTAGACACTTGAAGCAAAGTATTGAATTAAGACCCTGACTTTGGTAAATGAGGAATTTCAGTTTTGAAAGCATGTTTTCAGTTTGTCATTACAGGTATTGGGTGTAGATTGATGCGGACAAAAGGCAAATGGATCAATTTAAAACAAAATCTACATGAAATCTACAACACAATAAAGTGTGCAAACAGTGAAGGAGTATACAAACTTTCCAAATCAACTGCTTTGTATTGTATGTGATGCAAAAAGACACCAAAGATCACTGGTGAGTCTAACACTGTGAATGGCCTACAATACTGAGGATAGGTAAAGTTTCTTGACTAACTTTGCAGTATTTGGTTCTTTTAAATGGTAAATAATTTTATATTTGATCAAAGTTCTGCTGTTGTATTGTTTTTTGTTCTTGGTTCGCCTTAAATCTGTAAAATTCATATTAGAAACACTTATGCAGGGACGACAATTTTCTTCTTTAGTATTTCACTCCCCCTCAATTTCTGAGTTCCTCCACATCCTGCTGTCAATGATCCAGCAGTAAGAGTCTTGGAAAGATGCTGTAAATATGTTTGAGGCCACTGTGCTCTCTTGGAGAGCTTCTACTTTTTGAGCAGACACAGATCAGAGGACAGAATGGAAAAAGCAGCTCTGTGTGATGATGGTCAGGCAGCAGATGAGAGCTGCGACGAGCCATGCCATTCAATTAGCCAAGACAATGAAAACATGATCAGCATGCCGGAGCATTATTAGCTCCATTAGAGTGATGCAAAATTTTGTGAATTGAGCACAAACTCCGAAATCACATACTGTATATAGTGGACACAAATTATGTGAAGATTTTGTTCCCTTTTCCAGAGAAAGGTGTGAAATATAACACGACAAAGTGGACACATTATCATCATGCTGCCGTCACAGGTCAAGAGTGGTTAAAGAGTGTTTATGCAAGTAGCAAAGCTTGCATGAAAATTAGGCTTTGTTAATAAGTTGTTGTTAAGGAGTAACCCACAAGTGATTTGAATTGTCTGATCATCTGTTCGTGATGCAGTTGTCCCGATTGCAAATTAAATGTTAATGGTCCTGCCTTTCTTGCAAGTTTCAAATCTTGAATAATTTCAAACTTGTTGTGATCTGTATTAAGAATAGTTTATTCCTTGAGTAGAATAAAAAAAAAAAAAAAATTAACACCAGAACCATGCAAACGAGGGATGGGTATTCTATTCTATTCGAAAATTGCTCAAAACGATTAGATTATTAATTGACTATTCGTTTACATTACCGGCACCTTCTGACGGGAATGACGCATAACAACTAGGCACCGGTTAAAATGGTGGAAATAAAGAATTATAGTGGCATTTATATAGGATTTTTTTTAAATATTATCACGACTTTCCAAATATTCAAAAATCAGGTCCAATCCACAGGCCTGTCAATCAAACAGACACGCCCCCAAAACCAGGTCTTCTTGAATCTTCTTTTCTAATGAATGAGGGATTATTTTCAGATGGACCTCCAGAAAACTAATAAGAAGGAGTGACTTTAGCTAACAACACCGAGATAACTGATGGACACATTTTATTCACTTTGGATTTGATGAGAGAAGTTGAATGGGAGTCGATGGAGCCGGAGGCTTTTTGGAGCTGACCTCTAGTGGCACTCGCTGGGATTGCAGCTGAAGACACTTCTGCATTGGAACCATTTTCCAGATGCGGAAGCTACGAACACTTTTAAATCCAGTCTGTGTATATATATTCCATATAATGACACCTAAGTGTCACATCCTTGATCTAATCCTTTCCTGGTAGGGAAATGTATTTTCAAATTTTCTTGTGCCAAGAACATATTCTTGGAATCTAAGACATGCTCATTTCACAAAATTTCATAGAAACAGGCTGCATAGAGCAATATGTGATGTTCATTTAGTATAGAAGCAGTATGGCAGGTAGGGTGGAGCTTGATGGGAGTGGGAGTGGGAGTGGGGGGTGGTTTGCACTGTGGGGGGGTGGGGTCCTGATAGAGAGGCCGGGACGGGCCTGAGGCGCCTTGCGAGATGCTGGCGCGGCACGGCTCCAGTCTGCCAGGCCTGAGCATTAGGAGGGTAAAGAGTGAAAGAACCAACCTTCCCGTTGATCTGAGTGGTGAGATTTGGGTTGTATTTTTTGGATGACGGGGTGCGATGAGGATGGAGGGATTCAAGATAAAGTGAGAAAGAAAACATAAACCACGAGAGGGGCAAAATAAGAAGTGGGAGGAAGAAGACAAGGAGAAACAGAGAGAGTAAAACAGGCAAATATCTGCTTATCCATTAATGAGTGAACAACATCAGTGGAGACAACAGCCTGTGCAATGCAGTGGATAAATCACACAATACGAGGGCAGGCCAATAGGTTGTGAGACCGCTTCTTTTGTATGGAGTCACGGAGCAGGAGCAGGAGGAGGGTATAACCCTGATGAGTAACGGATACAAATTCCATCGCTTAATCATCATCAGCTCCTGAGTTACATGTTTTTGTGAGCGGCGTTCTGAATGCGTCAGCGATTTCTCTGTGGACATGACCGGAGGAAGCACCTCAAAATTTGTGTCAAACTCTGGAAATCGTCAACAGAGACCCTTACGATGCTTCAGGAGGGCTGTGGAAATGAAACAATGAGCAATGAAAAGGTTTTTGTGCAGAACGTCGCTGTCCAAAACTGAAAAGGCACATCAGGTCATGTGCGCGACCAGGTCTGGAGGGTCAGACTGTCAACACCGAGTTCTACGGGGACGTTCTGAGGGAGAACATTCAGCAAATGACCTCAGCACGATGAAAACGCAACACAATCATCACTCCTCATCCCTGCTACTCTGGGACTTATTTTGGTTCCTCAATAATTTCTCACAAACTTGGATGTTCGCTCTCTGCTCAAGTCTCAAGTTTGAAACTGCTCCCTAAAATGTTTGGAACTCAGGAACTGATGAGGGTGATGCCTTCCTCCTGCTCCGTGCACGTCACTGTGTTGTGCTCCGTGCACACGCATGAGCAGCAGCCTCCAAACGTATCCATCCAACCTCGTATGTGGTGTAACAATGAAATGCAAACTGGCCCCCGACACAACAGCAGGAGGCCGTGAATGTTTCTCAGAAGCAGAAGAAGACACAGGAAGATCAGCAGTCGGACTCAGACAGCAGAAAACAGCAGCTTCATCGTGTTTCTGGTTGGCATCCACACACACACACACACACACACACACACACACACACACACACACACACACACACACACACACACACACACACACACACACACACACACACACACGGTCACACACACACACGGTCACACACACAGTCAAACACACCCTCCCCTTTGCTGCAACATTTAACCCCCCGAGCCTTTGCATTAAGACAGCATTAAGAAGGCTGAGGCTTGCTGAAAACTCGACTTCATTTAGCATGTTACTGCTCACATTTATTCTGGCGGGGGGAGGGATGGGGGGCACGGCACCCTGAAATCAATGAGCACATAAACGTGTTCCCTAACAGGATTAATTAAACACTCACCTCGGATACCTGAACTTTGTAAAGCCGGTCCTGACCGACAGCAGGTTCATCCTGATGTGACGGCTTTTTTCCATCGAATCAGTGTCATGAAGTCTTACTGTGGACCACTAGAGCCAACTATCCGCTGTCACTACATTTGATATCAACATTCTTATCTTTTAAACAGATAAATAGACCAGAGAAGCATCTCTGTCTTCAATATGAACGACCTTCACAAACATCCTCTCACAGGTCCAACACAACAAGAGCCAACAAATCAAAGCAGAAGCAGAAGCACAGAGACCTGATCACAAACATACACAGTCTGAGTGTATGACCACAAACAGAAAGAAAAGACAAACCGAAACAGAGGAAGACACACCGACGACATGTTTGCAACATGTTGCAGTGATTGTTTAAAAGCCACACAGTGAGATGACAATGGAAACACAACCAGCACACCTGGAAAGGTCAAAGGTCAAAGGTCAAAGGTCAGAGTAACAGATAGCAACCTTAAAAAGAGAAGCAGAAACAACAATTTATGTGTTTCACATTTGGATTTTGTTGGCTGTGGTTCTGTTTGCTGTGGTTTAGTGGAGGATGATTCGTGCAAAAACATAATCTAATATATACAATTTTTATCTTTGATAACAGCGATAGTTTTCATCCACAAATCAGCCGGAAGTAAAAAAAAAAAAAACTAAATGTATTCAAAACGCAAATTCTTTTGTCTCAAGAGATTCTTGGAGAGTTTTATTTTTCAGCTTTCAAAGGCAGTTTTGATCGCAGTATGGTGCTCTGCTGTTCTCTCTCTCTCTCTCTCACACACACACACACACACACACACACACACACACACACACACACACACACACACACACACACACACACACACACACACACACACACACACACACACACACACACACACACACACACACACACACACACACACACACACACACACACACACACACTATAAAACTAAAACTAACACACACATGACAAAACATATGAGAATGTGTCCTGAGGGTTCGGCATCATTTCCCTCCTGGATGGCAGACTTTATCCATAAAATTCTGTTTTTTTTTTCAACTCTATCTAAAGAGAAATGTGATATGCAGTCTTTGCTCGCTGTAATAATTCCTCCTGTCTCTACTGGCAGTGAAGTAAATAACTTTATAGCCTGACGACACTGTTATGCGTGTAAATGTCTTTATAAGGCTAACAAGACACTTCAGGAGTCTTGAGTTAAACAAACCAAGCAAGTCATTTTCAAACACAGCTCTGTGCTGCAGAGCTGCAGCAAAGAAATACATCCCAATAGTTCCAGTATAGCAGTGAAAGAAATAGTGGAGTGCAGCAGGTGCAGCAGTTACAGCAGGTCTGTCCTACCCTGTCCACTCTGAAAACCATGAGGACAGCTCACCAGTGAACAGAAATCAAGTTCCTTATGGTGCCATCTGTGTTCTTTGTAGTGTCATTGGGGAAGTCTTTAGCTTATAGTATTCTTCGAATGTTTCAATAGTTTTTTTCAACTAGGATCATCTTGATAGTTGTTTAAACAAACAGATAAGCTACTGAAAAAAGAAAATCATGCCAGTTTGAGGCTGTTTTGTTTATATGTGTATGGCTCTGTTCAGACTGCCAGCCCAAATCAGATTTTTGTCCGCAAATAACAGATGAAATGGGATTTTTCCAATCCCTGTCCGAACCACATTCGGAGGTGGTTTGAAATACGATTCTGATTTCTACAGATATGACTCAGTCTGGATGATCTGCCGGCTCCGATCAGATTCATTTTCAGAGACGGAGTCAGTGGAATCCGTGCTACCGCTAGCAGAGCGATCACAAAGTGTAGATTTTGTTGCTATGGATGACAACAACAGTCCACGGACAGAAGCCCAAATAAACTGTCTGATGAGATTTCCGCGCCGTTAGCTGTTAGGAAGCCAAGTCACCAGCGTAGCTGCGTGTACCACGTTACCACAGCAACTCATACAGATAGGTTGGTGATGTCTGGACGCATCAAATCCGATGTGCTCACTTGCAAATAACAGAATGGACAGTCGGTCCTAAAGATCAGATTTGGAAAGAAAAAAAATCCGATTTGCCTGCAGTCTGAATACAGACTATCGTTCAGCTCTCGGTCAGGAGAGATGGTGCTATTAAACCAGGACCTGTCAAATCCAGACTGTGGTTGTGTGCTGTGTGTCTGTAAAGCTAATCAACCAGTGTTGAACCTTGGGCCCATCATCACCAGCTGATTCCAATCACATGTAGGCTTGTTGACAGGTTAACAGTTAACCGATGTATCACCTCCTGACTGGTATGAACAGAGGGAACGATTAGAACCAATGATCAGTAATTGCACACATGGCTTGTGTATATTGTACTATATTATACTTGAAAGAATCCAAACACCTCTCTGCCTGGTGGGACATTTGACATACTTTAGGGTTCATGAGGACATAGTGGGCCAGTATTCCAGATAAATGAGCAGATATGTTCAACCTTGTGGAGATCTAATAAAACAGAACTGAAAACTGTGTGATGTCTATATTTGGTTTTCAGAAGCTGTCACATACTTTTTTGAAGGCAAACTGCATCAATGGAAACGGACGGTTAACGAGAAACTAAAGGAGAAATTAATCACTTTGAAAATTGCCTTTGAGAAACTGTTGCTGGTCGAGGCTAATTGAGTTTTTTTGATGACTTATGAGAAGCTTTAAGGTTTGCTTTCACCCCGCTGTCTGTTGTTGGTGAACATCCAGCCGACTGAAGCCACGGGACACAAAACCAGGACGTGTCAGGTTCTCTCTGTGGCACACCAAAACCTTCACCACCCCCAAACAAAGACGCAGAACCACAGCCAACATCTTTCACACCTGATGAGTCAACCTCAACCACACACACACACACACACACACACACACACACACACACACACACACACACACACACACACACACACACACACACACACACACACACACACACACACACACACACACACACACACACACTCCTTCCACAGGTCAAGCAAACTAACAACAGGGCAGTAGACAAAATACACAGAAGAAATCAGCAGCCTGCAGACAGAGACGAGAGGCAGATAAACAGAGCAGAGGCAGCAACAGGTTGGACTCTGACTGCACTCCGATCCAGGGACTCAGTTTTCCTTTTAGCATTCGGGAGGTTCGGGACCTTTGTGTCGGAGCCGGTAACCTGAACGGCAGCATGAGGGGGGCATCGGGGGGAGGGTTCTTACCTCGAACGTAAAGGTTAGCCGGAGCTGAGTAGCGAGTCCCGGCGCCGTTGACTGCCACGCACTCGTACTTGCCCTGGTCCGACTCCTCGCTGCTCTCAATCTGAAGCGCTCCTGGGGAGGGAGGCCAGAATGTCACAATTCAAGTCTGCACCACACACACACACACACACACACACACACACACACACACACACACACACACACACACACACACACACACACACACACACACACACACACACACACACACACACACACACACACACACACTGTATAGATATGGCAGAGTGATCTGATGGGACACTAGTCAAACACATGAAGCCTAAATATATCCACATCTGATTCTGTCTTCTTTTTTTGTCCAATGTCAATAAAAAAGAGAATTCAGAGCTAAAGTTATTTGTATTATTTGGAGGTGAACACTGTATCCAATCATTCAGCTAATTTATGAGCATCGTTCGTTTCCAGCTCAGCGTGAGAGTCTCTGCTGTGTTTCTGTCCTCTGATCTCTGTGTGTCTCACTGTGGGCGGAGCTCCACCTCTGCTGTGTTTCTGTCCTCTGATCTCTGTGTGTCTCACTGTGGGCGGAGCTCCACCTCTGCTGTGTTTCTGTCCTCTGATCTCTGTGTGTCTCACTGTGGGCGGAGCTCCACCTCTGCTGTGTTTCTGTCCTCTGATCTCTGTGTGTGTCACTGTGGGCGGAGCTCCACCTCTGCTGTGTTTCTGTCCTCTGATCTCTTTGTGTCTCACTGTGGGCGGAGCTCCACCTCTGCTGCACTGACACTGTGCGGAGCGACACAGGTGGAGGGAGGAGGGGAGATCGTCAATCCATCACGTTGATAGTGTCGTTCTCTCAGACAGGTCAGAGAGTAAATCAATAAAAATGCTGACATGATTCCCCAGATATACCTGGGCTCTGGAGGAAACACTGCACGTCGTTCAAACTTGTTGATCTACTCAGAGACGGGTGGTGAGCTACAGGTTGGAGACCGCTGGGAAAGAACCTTTCTCCCCAAACCCACCTGATCACTGCTCTAAGAACACACAATACTTACCTGACTCCATGATTTACATACATTCATTCAAACACGTTATAATCAGCTGTGATTGGAAGGGTACCATTATCATAGTAAGTATGCAATATTATACACCGACTGTGAATGGCACACACATCATGCAGTATCGCAGTGGACAATCAAAAATATGAGAAATAAAATGTTAAAAATGTACATATTTCAGAACGCAATCCTGAAATGCAGCATGGGATGGGTTTGTAACTCGATGTTAGGAGCTAGTTTAAGAAACAGAAAAATCACTAGTTGAAATAATGTGTGTGTGTGTCACCACATCCGTGATGCAACTGGTGCAGACAGTGTGTCCTGCAGCGGAGGAGGACCAACCTTCACCTGGGACGCAGTCAGGAGGGACATCCTGTCTGAGACGTATGTCCTAAAACTTTCTCTGTCTTACTAGCCCTCTCTCTCTCTCTCTCTCTCTCACACACACACACACACACACACACACACACACACACACACACACACACACACACACACACACACACACACACACACACACACACACACACACACACACACACACTCAACACACACGGAGCATTTCTCCTACTTATCACAGATCTAAATGTTGAATCTGTGAATCTTCCCCAGCTGATCATGTGTCCAGGATACTGTAGACCAATCCTCTGACTGTTGACTGACAGGTGCAGCTCAACATCTTCCTGTCCTTCTACATGTAGTGATGATTGTATCCTGTATTTTCTGGTGGTGCTGGTCGGTGTCACCTCTTACAAATGAAGAGTATGAAGCCCTAAACATCGGACCTCCGCTGCTCTTCAGACTTTGATCCTTCAACAATGGAGCATGTGTTTCCTTTCTCTGCCTTCAAACCTTCACACTCTGCAGCTTGTACGTTACTAATTATACACATGGGAAGTTATCATATATACTAAGGCATGAAATTAAACAGGGTGCTAAAGTTACATGTTTAAACAGAGAGGAATGCAATTCTACATGTTCCGTCATGTATACGAGAGTGGATCAAGAAGTTCACGGACTGATCCCGAATGCTGCGCAGCACCGTGACGTCCACAGAGCAGGAGGAAGGTATAACCCCGAACAGGAAGTGGCACAAGTTTAGTTGCTTCATCAGCACCTGAGCTACAAATGTTTTAGTGAATGCTGGTCTGGTACATTGTGAACAGAGGGCGCATATTCAATGTGTGTTTCAAACTCTAGAAATTGGTCACAGAGACCCTTAAAATGCTTCGGAAGGTCAACGGCAATGAAGCACTGAGCCTGGAGAGGTGTTTTGACTTACATTCACGTTTCTAAGAGGGCGGAGCTTCACTCTCCAAACCGAAAGAGGTGCGTCAGCTCAGGAGCATCCAGGTGGGTTTTCTTTGACGTTGGTGGGGTCGTGTCACCGTGAATTTGTCCCCCAGAGTCAGACTGTCAACACGAGTTCTCCTGGGACCTTCTGAGGCGTTCACTGCAAATTACCTAAACTGTGGCGCCATGGCAACGGAGTTCTCCAACATGGCAACACACCGCTCACAGTTGATCGAAAAGGTTTCTCACCTCAACATAATCGTCGCTCACTCATCTCATTGATCTCCCTGCTGCTTCTTTCGGTTCCCCGATAATTTGTCTAAAACTTTGAGGTGCACTCTCTGCTCCAATTTCAGGTACGTGAAACATTGCAGATGGTCCTGGACCAGCGTTCACAAAAATGCAACTCAGGTGTTGATTTTGATCAAGTGACGAAATCTGTAATCGGTACCTTCCCCCTGCTCAGTCCGCATTGTTCGCCCGCAACAGGAGCAGTCTCTGAACTTTTTCATCCTCCCTCATGTATGTAGGACATTTACGCCTGCCAAAATCTGTTTCGTGCATTTTTCCATTGACTGACGTTTCTAACAGACTGTTAGCATTTTTGGACCTCCATGTTACTTTTGGAAGTTTATGGCTGCATTCACACAAAACGTTGTTTTAGGGAGTTTGGTGCAGTTTGTCCCATTTGGTTCAGTTTGATGAGGCTGGTGTCAAAGTCAGGACCAAACAACTGGCTGAGAGTGGCTGAAAAAGTAGGACCGGGTCCACTTCCTCTGTTCACATAGAGCAATGACGTCTCTGTACACCAGTGTTATATCTTTTCTTTCATTCTGATACCCTGAGACAACCGTGTGTATTATAACATGTTTCACAAAAATAAAACTATTGCATTAAAAATCAAAATCATAAAATAGAACCAGATAGAACAATTAGCCACGTGAAAAATGTTTTTTAACAATGTTCTCATCCCTCCCCACTTAAGGTGAAGGTGATCTCTTCCTTTCAAGGTTTGTCGTAAGGCACCATTGGTAGGCCTGTATTGATCTTGAATGTGTGTGGTAAGTGACGTTTAAACCTGATTCAATCAAAAAGACACAATTTCACTTTTGGTGAACCCAAACAGTGACCATCAGTGATGTCATCAACCATCAGTGATGTCATCATCCATCAGTGACGTCATCAACCATCAGTGATGTCATCGTTGGTTTGTGAACGTTATGAATCCTCCAGTTCAGATTCTGTCCGTCACCATCTTGTTAGTTCGGAGCGGTTTGGAGCAGGAAGTGACCATATTTGGATGAGCTGGGGGAGGAGCCAGAGGTGGATCTGACCGATCTGATTGGAAACCTGACGATACTACGTCCCGCCCACCGATAGCTGTAACCTGACTGCACCACAGACCTGTCAATCAAACAGACACGCCCCCAAAACCAGGTCTTCTTGAATCTTCTTTTCTAATGAATGAGGGATTATTTTCAGATGGACCTCCAGAAAACTAATAAGAAGGAGTGACTTTAGCTAACAACACCGAGATAACTGATGGACACATTTTATTCACTTTGGATTTGATGAGAGAAGTTGAATGGGAGTCTATGGAGCCGGAGGCTTTTTGGAGCCGACCTCTAGTGGCGCTCGCTGGTATTGCAGCTGAACACACTTCTGCATCGGAAACATTTTTCAGATCCAGAATCTACAAACTCTTTTATATCCAGTCTGTGAGTGAATCCTAAACCACTTCTCTAAGTCAGATGGCTGAATGCTGAAGACTTAAAATGCACCAAACATGTTCGTGTGAACACAACCAAAATTAGTGGCTAGCCAAAAACGCATGTCCTCTGGTGTCCTGGTTTTGCCTTTAGCCCTCTACAGTCTTTAAGTCAG
This sequence comes from Brachyistius frenatus, assembly GCF_029030835.1. Lineage (NCBI taxonomy): Eukaryota > Metazoa > Chordata > Actinopteri > Embiotocidae > Brachyistius > Brachyistius frenatus. Next base: position 258,745 of record NW_027210791.1, on the reverse strand, counting down.
CTCTAACATCAGTTGGTTGAAGGAAACTATTATCAGTGATTGTATTTGAGAACTATCTCTCTACCTGCCTCTTGCTTTCATGTCTTCCCAGACCTTTGACACCTCTGAAAGGTTATTGTATGTGTTGAAGGCAGAGAAAGTGTCAGAGCAGGCAACAAGGACGGAGGGCTGGAAATGGGGTCACACCGAGGTGGATGGGACGAGGAGGGGGAAGGCGATGGAGGAGACGAGGCAGTGAGGAGGAGAGGATAATGAGTGGATGTTTTTCTGCACCCAGCATTCTTACCTCTGATTGGTGTACCACCTGTGAGGTAATTTGAATGCAAATAAGATTAGAAATAACCATTAGTATAGAGATAAGACAAAGTGAAACAGAGAAGAAGACAAGAAGGAGAGCAAGGAGGAAAAACAGCAGAGATAAGAGGGGCTGCTAGTCTCACCCTGTTTACAGACACATATCCAGAAATATAGAAGCAAAATAAGTGTGAGAAATAAATTTAATGATTATTTGCAACCAAAAATAATTCCATCAACAATGACAACTGTGAAAAATGTTTTGTTGGGAAAACCCCTTTTTTCAGTAGAAATTTTATATATTTTCTCCACAAGCACAAAATGATTTCAGTAAGTGCTACACCTCTGCTCTGACCTGCAGTCTGTAATTTGTGAATCCGGTTATTTACTGCAACATGGTGCTAATTTGCATTATACACCTGCTATGTGCTCCACATAGCTGGAATCCTGTGGGAACTTGAAACCCCTTCTGCTTTGTTCCTTGAAAGCACCTGACGATCAGGCACTTGACCTCTAATTTACTAACAACTGGCCTCATCTGTACTCTTTGACAACGAGGCAGACAGGAGCTGCCTCTTCTCCCTCTGATGAGTTAAAGGAAGCTGCGCTGGTGTCCTGGAGTACACTGTGATGTTGCTGTCTCAGTGGAACGAAGCTCCAGAATTAGCATTCTATATTAGTGAACTACTGAAGTGTTTTTATAACAGTTGTCACATTATGTGGGTCATCTTTCACCAGCGTTTTCCCAGTGCGCTATTTAGGGATGAAGAAACAGCGGAAAAAATCTTATTGAAATATTTTTACACCAATATTATAACAGCAATTTCTGCTGCTACTAATTTCTATAGATTACACATGCAAGAGTTTTAATACAAGTTATGACAATGAAAGCATAATTCCAGATTTATCCTGTTTCTACATGTAGGTCCAACTTTAGTTCAAAACATGGCAGTCAGAGAAAAGTCTTCTAAATACTTTAAAACTGGTTTGTCTTTGCCTCACATTTAGATATAAGATTAGATATTACAGCACATTACTGAACATGTATAATAATTATCACAAACTGATGATTTTGGACTGTGTTTTACATGCACATTGTTTAATGACATAAAAAATTAAGTCATGTCTGATAATATTAGATTTTGCCAGATGACCTTTAACAATACAAATTAAACAATAATAGCACACTTAAAAGTTTAGTTTAAGATTCGGACAACTACGGTGGATCTGACCGATCTGATTGGAAACCTGATGATACTACGTCCCGCCCACCGATAGCTGTAACCTGACTGCACCACAGGCCTGTCAATCAAACAGACACGCCCCCCAAAACAGGTCTTCTTGAATCTTCTTTTCTAATGAATGAGGGATTATTTTCAGATGGACCTCCAGAAAACTAATAAGAAGGAGTGACTTTAGCTAACAACACCGAGATAACTGATGGACACATTTTATTCACTTTGGATTTGATGAGAGAAGTTGAATGGGAGTCTATGGAGCCGGAGGCTTTTTGGAGCCGACCTCTAGTGGCACTCGCTGGTATTGAAGTTTAAGGCACTGTAAGCCCCGAGTTCAGGAGTTGTGATGTGTTTATTGATATTTACAGAAATGTCAGAGGTTGTGGAAGTTCATGTTTTGTTGGATGTTAAGCTAATATATTGTAATTTTAGTCTTAAAAATTTAGATATAGCCTACGTCTGAAGAAAATGTTGATCTTCCCAGTAGTATCATCTTTTCCCTCTGTGCCTTTGTATTTCCTCCATTATGTTATCTCCCTGTTAGCATGTTAAACTTTTAGACTGTGTAGCGTCCAGATGCTGTCCATGTTGCCGTTCCCTAACAACGGCGTTTTTACAATTTAACCACTTGAACGCCGAGCATACGGTGCACACGACCTTCCATGTTGTAACCACGAGCTCATGACTTCCATTTGAATGCAGCATAAATACGGATACTGGCATGCTGATAGCTGGTAAGATTCTTTTTTGTTGGATATTATTTATTCACAGAATTAACTTTGAGCTGAGTGAACGACAGTTGTCATTAAAGGTTGGAAACTTCTGGATCACATACTTAAACCTAATCTTCACCCTCTACAGCTTGTTGAGATAAAATCATAAAACAGCTTGTTGTAGTTTGAAAATCACCCTCAGCCTGGTAGAATATTAGTATTATTTTTTATTTAATTTGTACCTCATTAGTGTAGGTAACTGGGGCCATTTGGGCATATCAGGTCATATGCAGCAAAACAGTGGCGAGAGGGATGGTTACTATCCAGATGCTGATGATCTGGATGATAAACCAAGCCTCTCTGAAGTTGACAGGAACACAGAGTGTGAGATAGGTGGTGAGAGGGGAGCCCTGGAAGCTGTGTGGCCCTCGGGGGTCTGATAAAGGGGACATCAGCAACTTCCAGAGGGCGGGGCTGGACAATACCGAGACCTGCCATGACTTTTCTCCTCCGCAGTTGTCTGACAGTTAGAAGCACCACTTCAGCATGAAATCAGGAGGTCATGGCAGATTTCAGGGTTTTATTGTGAAAAATAATAGGACTTTATTATCTTTTCACAATATCTGAATTTGAAGGATTTTTTAAATTTCTTTAGTAGTTTTCATCTAGAAAGGAGGTAGTAACGGGCTGGATCTTGATATTTTTAGTTGAGAACACCAAACTGTAGGTGTGTGGTGTAAGATGCTCCAGTGAAACCCACTTAAATGTTCCTTACAAAGCAGAACTAATGAGAGCGAACAAAAGTCCATCGGCTCATCTGATTGGCTGTTCAAGGAAGGGGACCTACGACTTAACCTGTGGAAACAATTGTTTAATGTCTTCTGTGGCTCTGAAGGGAGCTTTGTCATGTCTGATATAATAACTCTGATGATGTCATATTAATGTCACCAGGACTATCGAGCCTTGGACAATAATGAGGAAGTCTCTGTGGAGTCTGAAGAGATTTGGCGTTTCAGCAGGTATTATTATGGTATTTTTAGAGCTGGCTTGTTGGTGCTATGGAACATCAAATCCATTGTTATGTATGTGCCACGTTTGTAGGGTCACAACAAATACAGCAGAAGACAACAACGCGTTAGAGCAGGTCGCTGGGTGAAAGCTGCCAGGTGGTGTTTGTAGAAAAAGCCTGGAAACACTCGTAAGGAGAAAGAACGGCCAAACATTGTAATGCAGTACAGTGCTATTAGTGTGTTGCTGCTGCCACTGGGCCTAACAAAGTTCAAGTAACAACTACCCACTAAATCATTTTTTTCTACCATACAGAATCACAGATTCTTCGGGATATATATATATATATATATATATATTTTTAGAAAAATAAGCGTATTGTGAGTAAAAACAAAAATCTCTACATTTGTTTTAATTCTGTATAAATCTGCCTTTTAAAAGTCTCCCAACACTCTGGAGCTGCAATGCTACATCACACAGCATCCCTTTAACAGTAACTGATTCAGCTGTGGCCATGTTCGCCAGTCTTTGCCCACATATTGGCCCTTTCTGCTTTGTGAATTGAAAGCAGGACGTTTTTAGCGACCGCTGGTCCTGTCCAACGTAAACACACATTTTCTGTTGGTGTTTTTACGATCTGGCAGTTGACTGAAGGTTGTTTTTCTCTCCTGGAATATCAGATTCCATCTTGGGACTCGGAATCGGCATCACATCGTTCCTTAATGAACTCATTTGGTTAAAATTACTGACAGATGAAGCAGGGTTTTGGAAAACCAGTGTAAGCTGGAACGTTTCTCCTTTTATAAAAGAGAGCAACGGCCTCAAATTCAAAAATAAACTACAATGTTTGACATATTATTAAAGTCATTAAATTAGAACTCAGAAGAAAACATGTTAATATAATGAATTCTGTTGACTTATTACTGACTCTACCTATTTCCCTTGCTTTGACTCAGATCTTTCTACTAAAGAAAAGAAGCCATCTGGTCCTCACTGCTGTGGGACTTCATTTGACAACGGGGCCCTGCAAATCAAATTGAAACAAATTGCCATGCTGTTCAGTTAATAATACATAGCATTTTGTCCCTACGCAGAGTCCCTGACTGTGGCGGGATAAAATCCTCTCAGCGAACCTCCATGCCAATGATCCACAGCCAGTCCTGCAGCCTTTCGTCCCTTACTGTATCGAAACGAGAGCAGCCACATTTAAAGGCCCCAGGCTTCCAGTGATGGGAAATCTGCTTCTAGTTTGGACCTGGACACCCGATCCAGCGTTGTGTAGGTGCTTGAGATATTTGGCAAGAATCAAACTTGTCTCTTTCCTCACAGAGAGTGAGGGAAAGGGCATCTGACAGGTTGCATGGAGCTCGGTTACTCAGCGCTGCTGAGAGCTGCTGGGAGGGTGTTGTGGAGAAAGATGCCCTATCTGCTCCTCTGGATGCTGGCGTCCTTCTCACAGAGCCGCTTCAGATGGCTGCCTGAGCTTTAACATTCATCCCCGTCTGGGATGTGGTAAGTCATGTTGATGCGCCGATATTCCAGCACAGGTGCTGCTCAGGTAATATCAGGTTCTGTTCCAAGCAGGACACATTTCTCTCCATTGTTGTGTATTTTACTTTTTGAAAATTAAAAGTTCCTTACAGCAAAAATGATGATCAAAATAAAAAATAGTTCAATCAAAATAAAAAAAGAAAAAAGAATCAACCAGACATCAGGTTCCATATTAACAAAGATTCTTAGAATCCTCTCAGAGAGCCTGAAACTTTTATGAAGGAGTCTTATCTTAAGAGTGATTTAGGAAACATCTGTTGTGTTTCATTAATGTGCCGTCATCCAGCGTTTTAATGATATTTCTCTGACCTCGCTGTACTTCAGCTGTTTTCTACTCTGATTAAGAAATTCTTCATCCTCTTAAAAGTCCTCCTCCGTGTTACGAACAGTTTTTCTCCGTAGCAGCTGTCTTAAGGCTTAAGATGTTTCGTGAATAACTTTTATCTTTACAAAGATTGACTCTTAACTTTAAGAGGAAATTGTAAGAAAACGTCACAATTCTAAAAATGTTCCTCCAATTTCGTCACTAGGAGGAACTTTTAGTCCGAAGAATCTTTATGAATACGGCCCCTGATTTGATACTTGACAGTTTTTTTTAGTGGAAACTATGGACACATTTTATTTTGTACCAAAACATAGGTCTTATACCCAGCTCTAATTGGTGAACATATAAGTGACTGTCCTCCAAACAGAACCAGCAGGCTTCACGTATTAGATTTATGGTTTATTATGCATACAGTAGGTATCATGATACGTGGCTTCCCCCAAATATCACCGCAACGGCGCCATATTTGTTCTACGAGGATTTCTAAAAGTGAATGATCGAAACCTGAAGTGAAACCAACTCCAGGTTCAATGCAACATGTGCTGCTTACTGCTGAAGAGAGATCTTTGTGTGAACAGAGCCAGACGAGTCATTTACCTGAACGCAGCTGTTTTATGCGGCCGTTGCTGCTGCTGATGTCCACAGGTAGGAAGTCTTTGAACCAGTAGATCTCTGGGTCCGGGTTTCCACTGGCTGCACACAACATCGTGGCAGTACGTGTTCTCTCCACCACCTTCAGCTGGGGGCCCATGTCGATGGTCGGGAAACCATGGGGTACCTGGTCCTCTGTGACAAAGACAGAGACAGACAAAGTTAGACAGACAGCTGCTGGACAGACCCAGGGAGGTTTCTGTACGCCTTCACCCAGGGCTGCAAGATTTCACTGCTTATTCCACAACCTTAAGTTTGTGAGGTCCCCCCACATGAAATTCAAACATAATAAAAACCCAGCTGTAATGAAAGCATTGCCGGGCCACCGCATGACTAATCTTTCCACAGAATTTCTCATCATGGATCAGTGAGATCGAGAATGAGAACAAAATAATTTCACTGCAAATGCAATGCATTCCATCAGGGAAAGGCCAGGACCAAGAAGACACAACCTGAAACGCAGCTTAGTGCATTCAAATGACAATCCTGCTAAATTATGGATGGAACACAAGAAAATCATTGGCTGAAAATCCCTTTCCACACCTCTATCCACACGTCTGAGAGCAGACACAGAAACAGGCCCACACACCTCTCCAACCCTCTCATACATTATACCTGTATGATTTGTAACTGCCTAATCCAATTGGTGACGGAACAGATTAATGCTGGGTTTATTTATATTAATCAAAAACACCCTGATGTGGCATTCACAAGGTTTCCCACATTTAAGGGAAGGTAGAAATAATCAATAATATAAAGTATAGGACATCAGTTCAGGAAGCTGGACCACGGTCTTGCCTTGGTATTCCTGGTTACAGACCACTGACTGTATAAAAAAAGAAGACAAAGCTTCCGGTGTCAAAAATGAGGCCGATGTGGAAGTGACTAAAGCTGCAATACCACCAAGTGCCACTAGAGGTCTGCTCCAAAAAGGACTTACGCAATATCTTCACTCCTCAGACCCAGAAGCCACATCCACTTTTATATACAGTTAATGGATGTACATCATCCTAAAGTTGTCCTCTTTTTCTTCTGGCGCAATTAGTGAAGGGTAATTTCCATTAATGGTTTAAATCGCACAGTTCTCAAGAAGCTTTTCAACTCATGAGCCGTATCTGAAGTAACCGATCAAGGTTTCTGACCTCACCTGTTTTAGCTAAAATTATCCACTGTGTCGCAAAGAGAAAAACAAAATGGATAATTAAGTTTGTCAAGCAATGCTGAAAAGCCCAGAGAGCCATTATTGTGCTGCATTTGACTGGCTGTCAGTCAAAGAGTGTTTACATGTAAAATAATAGTGTACGGAAATATCAAATGTGACCACCGCTGCCAGTCCTTCTGCCCTGCACCTTCCTTTCATCAGCATGATGATAGGAGAACGAGTACTCTGTTTCCTCTCTTCATAAGAGGAACATGATTGAAACTGATTTTAGTGTCTTGAAAACACAATTATTCAAAATAAATAATACTCCATCACTTTGTTTTAGCTTTACAGCTTCAGAAACAACAGCTCAGACAACATCAGATTTTGAGCTCGGGAATAAGTTGAAGCAATTCACTTTCACTTCATTCAGCTGAGGAAGAGGATTGTCTTCAAACGCAGATGGAAATACTAAAATGTGTCTTATATTGAACCAATGGGAAGTTTATTTAGAAGGTAGACTGATTCATTATTATGTGAGCCGTATTTTTCAATGTAAACTTTGAATGTCTCAACTATAAGTGGATTGATGCAGACGTGAGTCCCAGCACAGTGTCCCTGTTGGGTCTGCAAGTGTTCTCTGAAAACAGAGGCAGAATACCTTCAAAGTGAGCACTGCAATATACTATACACTATTAGATATGAGGAGATACTAATATATCCATCCAAAACGTGTCGACATTGAATTCATCGGAACTCCCATTTAAATAAAATAAAGTTAGACTTCTGCACACAGTACATCTGGCGTGGACATTAACATCCTCCACCAATCTAATGGTGTTTCAAATTCATTCTGGCACGTGGTGAAGGGGTTTGTGTGTCCAAGTGGCCCTGGGTGCTCTGTTGTGCGGGTCCCGGAGATGGTCTCTCAAGGCAAATGGTATCCCAGTGAGGGACCAGACCCTTGATGAGCACCAGAAAATAGGGTGAATGGAGAGATGGTGAGGTAAGGTTGTCAAATTGCAAGACAATTTAGCAGATTCAGAATCAAATACTGAATTTGTAAGTAGAGGGCAATAACTATGTCATTAAAAAGTCCCCCAACACATGCAGCCAATTAGGTTGTTTGTTCCTATGTTTAAATAAGACCCACTGGAGTGTTCCCTATGTTAGTGCTTGTGATGGTTGTTCCTACCTTCAAATAAGACCCACAAGAAGAACTCCTAAATTGTTATCCCCAATTAGGTTTGGGGACATAAAACCCTCGCTTAGGGTGAGAGAATGATAATAGTTTGGTTTAAACTTAATCTCTCTTGTGCATTAAAATTACACAACCTCCGTAGTTATGGCAGTAAATGCAGTTTTACAAAACTGTCCTGACTCGCTGTTGGAAACAGGAAGTTAAACGCGGTCTCCTGCTGTCATCATCATGCAACTCTTTTCATCGTGGCAACGTGCCGATGACCACTGAGCAGCGGTCTCTCATGCGGTACCCATGTCCACTGTTTTTTTGAACCATCGACCCAACCTGCCTCCTCCTAACAAGGTCAAACTCACAGTACATGAGTGAGGCTGGCCCTGTAGAAAGATTGAAGCTAGTGATTGATCAGATGCTCAGGGGTGAACAGGGAGAGTGTAGAGAATGTAAGATTTAGGCCCAATCCCAATTCCACCCTCGGCCCTAGCACTTCGCCCTGCCCTCTGGTTTGTGTGTGCCCACAGAGTAGGGTGTCCTGTTTGTTTTTGGGATTAAGGGGTAGTGATAATCTAAACATTGTTTTCAGATGCAGACGCCAAACACAGTGGTAGAAGAATGTTTTACAAACTGAAGAAACATAACATGAAAAATGGTCCACAAAATAAATAAATCAAAATATTTTTTCAAGAATACTTTTTTTAATCTGAAAGTGCAGCTTTGGGATGATAAAGCTATTTCTGTTTCAAACAGATTGAATGAAGTAGTGTTTGTGAACATTAATAGCTGATTCTCTGAGATACACTATTTTATCATCATCCTGTATATTTCCATAAATTTAATAATCCAATTCCTGAGATGTACAAATTTTTTTGAATAATGAATTTAGTAGAATTGCAGCTAGTGTTGACTCCACGAGTGGTGTCCCATTTCCTTAGTTTAAGATTTTAAGCTCCACCCATTCTAGCTCCGTTCTGAAGGGCCACTGCCCAGTACACGGTACTCCTTAATGAGGGGCCGGGCCACGGGATGGAAAATGGGACTGGGCCTTAGTTGGAAGGACCTGGGGTGCATCCAGTCGAGTCGTACAGGCTTTCTGCTGGGAGCAATGTGTGACGTGCTTCCATCACCCGTAGCTGGGTGCTTAACTAGCTGTGCAGGAGGATGACATATCACTTCTTCAGAATAACAGTGCAAAGTTTATCCTACTGCATTATAAGACAAAAAAAAGCCTGTCAGACCAATTTCCGCTCCTCTTTCTTGAGTCAACTGGACCTGACTGTGGGATGCATATGATAAATCAACATCAATTTATGGGGGAAGAAATCCTGCTTTTTTTCTATTTGCATATTGCTGTGCATTTAGATCTAGAACAACACATGAATATTGCATTCCTGCTCTGCTGCTTCTAAAATACAGGCTATACTTTTGTAGGCAATAGACTGTACTTGCTGCACGACTGCAGATCTGATTCGACTCTTTTTTCTACTACCTACCTACCTACCTACCTACATACCTACCTTTATGTTAATCTTCAAATGTGGCTGTTAAAGGTGTCTTAAAACATTGAAGCATGTCAGTGAGAGTGAACTCTAGTAGTACAATGGAAAAAAGATCTAAGCATTTATAAAATAGAAATGAATGAGCGTGTTTTTTTTTTTATTGTATGCAGTCTCAGAAATGCTCCACGTTTTGGTTTTTCACTCGGCCTCTTGACCCATTTGTTGACCCCACAGCTGGTTGAACACTAATTGAAAAGCTTTTGGGATCAGGTAACCAATAGCATTGACAGATAGAGTCGAACCAACCACTGAGCGGACTCTGGTTATTCAGGCAGTATCACAACATTAGCCACAGGCTAAAGACACTTCCGATGATGCAAACATTTTACCACTGTGGAGGGTGACTTGAAAGGCTCGGAACAGAAGACAAAATACCTCTCTAAGCGTTGTAATTTCTCTAAAACAGGCCATTCCCACTTTAATGAAGCAGATTGCCAAGTGCCTCTCCAGAGCAGCTATATGCTCTTAATAAGATTTCTCTGGCAAATTAAAAGAGCCAGCAAGTGTCTCTGTGAGCAGAGAAGAGGACAGGGGCAGCCGGGAGAGAACTTGGCCGGACACTTAGGATGTTTGCCCAGTGCATCACCAATTAAAGACAACAAGCAGCTCCCAAATGGGCTGATTACCTTTTTAAGGGGAAACATTTAGTACAAATCCATTTTGCTGCACTTATCGCACAGTGCTGTGAATAAGAAAACAACAAATGCCAAAACTCTTAATTCATCTTCACAGGGAGATTTAAAGTGTCTTTGCTTTGCCTGTCTACTGCTCTGATTACAGTCTGATTAGTCTGGCAGCACTATCCACATTAAGGTTACCTCAGCCTCTGAAGGGCGGACCAATCAGCGACCAGTGGTGGTGGCAGTGTGATGATGTTGATGTCAAACGTTTGTTTCAAAATGTCCTGTGGTTCCTACAGTGGTGGTGGTGGTAGAGTTTTGGTGCACAACATACACCAGTATGGGTATTGTTAGGATTTTATCGATTTCGATACTTAGCGATTCCCTTATCGATACTTCCCTCCATAATTTGGTACAAAAAATAAAGACATAACAAGAAAAGATGTGACAACATTCAACAATTATTTTATTATTAATTTGAGCAAAAACAAGTTAAATTGCTTATTGATTCAATTCTCTAATGGTACTATAATTGGTTCTTGTGGGGTTTTTTTTTTAAAGAGAAGAAACACCACATCATGTACTGTATAAAATTCAAAATGACAGTGTTACTACTGTGCAGTAGTTTATTTCAATAACCATCCCGATACACCAGATAGAATCCAATACTGACCGTTAAAGGCTGCTCCAATAGTTTCCTAATTCACCTAAGATCAACACCCGATAGGATGCAACAAATGAAAACAATCGTCAGTGGAGTATGGACCAGTCCATCTAGTCACACACTGTACTGGGATCTGGTAATTATACCAGGCTGGATCTGCTGTACATGACTGTAGATTATTGAGAGATTATTTGAAAAACAATATCCATTCATGCAGTCATCTGTTATCTGTACGCTCGTATCATTGGCAGTGTCACAGAGGCTGAAAAGCCCAATATTTCTACGACAAAGTAATATGTTTATGGTAATATTTTAAGATCTTTCTGATCTTTCTTGTAAAGATATCCGAAAAACAAATCCTCCTTGGATAATCAAGCTGCTGAGGACATTTATATTTAATCTGGCTATAAGATTAAAAAATTTGGTCCTAATTAATTGAGATTTTGATTCATCAACTGGTGATCTTCAAGATTCACAACAAATGTCTTGAGTCCGACCTCGATTCTGTGTTGGTTTCCTGTCCCAGACAGAAGTAAACAATTATGAGATAAACATGGTCAAATCTATATCACCTGCTTCTACAACCACATCTCTAAAGCAGTCAATCTGAATTCAGCATGAAATGAGACAACGATGCCAACGACGCCCACGGCCAGTACATTCGCACTGTAATGTACGTTTTTGGGTATCTTTAAATAAAGTTGACAGAAACTGCAAGAATTACTCCGAGTCAAGTTGCTGTTTACATCCATGTCTGTCTAGACACATCTTAAAAGGAATTACAACTATTTGAAGCTATGTTGGTCTTGTGCTGTATAAATACCATGGTAGTGTGTAAATTGCTTGAGAGAATCAACAATTAGTCAAATTCCCAGTATGTCTTCACTGCTGGGCAAATAAAGTTGATTTTGATAGAACACAAGGTTGTTGCCATGACAGCAGATGATGCTTCATATATGGATGTTGCAAATAAAGAAAAAAAAAATTCTAAAATGTGGATGCTTCACACATCTTCAGCCCAGCAGCTCATATTCACCAGTTTCATGGTGGACACCCAAAATTAGTGTCACCAATTCTTTATTTGACCAAATATGAACCATGGTCACGATCTCCACTTATTTTCCTGAGTTATGGAGTTAAACATTTGTATGAAATATAAATTAGTACATGTATTATTAAGTTATAGCAACACATGCTTTTTGAGGCCTCAGTAACTTTGACCTTTGACCCCTAAATTATAACCAGTTCACACGGGGAGTCCAAGACAACGTTTGTGCCAGATTTGAGGAAATTCCCTGCAGGCGTTCCAAAGATGGGGCCAATGTTTTTGCTGCATTTTTAAGAGAAGACAGAATTTTTATTAATTTAACCAAATATCCAACTCAAAACTTATATCTGACACTGATTGTATGAAGATGGTTTTGAATCCGTTTCTTCCCTGTGCAGGTGAATGTCTTTCACTCCATGTTTTTCAATTCATTTGAATATCTTTTTCCTCGTCATTTTTTCCCTTTGTGTCCACGTACAGCCACGCACAGTAACACGCATGCGTTCCACCAGGATGTCAGCACATCTCTGTCGGGGCCACAACACTAACCTTCACTTGGCTTCATTCAGAGTAATTAGTTTCACTAAATTACTTGCATTTCGCATTTCCCTCCGCCTGCCCTTAAATGAATGCAGATCGTTTTTATACACAGGGAGCCATTTGCCTTGTCGTGTGTAAATGTCATCTGGTTGCATTTATAAGGAGAAAAAAATGCAATTGAATTTGTAAAAGGTCATGTAATTTTGAATCTGGATGTTATCTCAAGCTGCCTGTCAAAAGCCTACAAATGAGTCGTTTCTCTGCAAAGAAAAAGGAAGAGCTCAGAAAACTCTCAAAGGTGTTTTTATGAAGTACGAGATAGAGATTGGCAAGTGAACACTGGTGCTAGCATGTTTCTTCATGTTAACTCTAGTTCATGGATGGAGCTTCTAGGGTTTAGCTGACATTTCTTTTGACCGTTTTCTCCTTTTTTTTCATAGTTAGGAAGGTGAGACTGTGTTTGCTGTTATCAATCTTGGTTAAGGTTATTCAAGTTATCTTTGATTTTTTTTTGTGTGTGTTAGCTTTAGCTCAACCTCGAAGATAATTCTAAGTTAACTCCATTTTATTTTTGTAGACATTGTTAATAAATTGCCGTTAGTTGAAACTGTGTTTACTTATCGGAGTGGATGACGTAGACGTGACATGACAACGGTATAATTTCTATAATGATGCACTCCAGAAAGAGGTTTAGGAACAGCTTTTGGCCACGGCCTTGAGTCATGATTTATCATTCATTTAATTGCGTTGGCCGGAGGCTATCAGCATTCAATGCTAGAATAATGTAGCAGAAAATATCCCGAGGGCTGTGCCATGCAGCCGGCTGGTGACCACAAATAAAACCAAACATCCTCTTACCTCTCTAACCCTCTTTAGTCCCCTTAGCTGCTGTCGGTTAGGACTTTAGCTCTGTTGTCGAGCAGTCTGCTACTAACACTATAAAATGGCAGGTGAAATGCATGTGTGTCATGACAGAAATGTTGTTGACTTGTCATTTGTATCGATCAATGAACTCTACAGGTATATAAAAGTCATTCGGAAAGCTAAATATATTTACAATATATTGAGACTGTATATGCAGTAATTCTTTTCAGAAATCCTATTATTTGTGTCAGTCTGTAGGCGACTGTATGCACAGCCAGATGATTCAGGAAAGCAGCGTTCTACAGTTCAGTGATCCATTGAGAACTACTACAAAAAATAAACCATTTCTAAATAGTAAAAAAATAAAAATGAGTCCATATCTCTGCTCTCCTCTCACCCCAACCGGTCGAGGCAGATGGCCGCCCACCTCTGAGACGCGTTCTGTCGGAGGTTTCTCCCAGTTTTCTCTTTCCACTGTTAAAGGTTTTACTTCCTGTTAAAAGGGAGTTTTTCTCTCTTAAAGGAGTAAAGTGCCCTGAAATAACCTGTTGGTTGGACGCTAAATAAATCAAATTGAATTGAATTAAATGAGTCCATGTTTCTTTGGAAGGAATTCTGCATCATTTCAGCAATCGATAAATTGTTGGGTAACAGAGAGCATGAGGGTGAGGAAGAAGGAAAAAGGGATGGGAACAAAGCCGGCAAAGAGAGAACGGTTTGACAACACTGCCATAAAATGTAAACTACAAAATGTGGGCTCCTTTTTACAGCAGTTCCTTCTCCTCTCTGGCATTTACAAGACGTTTCACTTATCCTGAAGGTTACCGACCCTAATCAAGACGGGTCAAGGACTGTCTCTGTCCTGCCAAGTGAACTGTGGTGAGCCCTTTCAGCAACGTGTGGATCAAAGAAATTATCTTTCCCCAGGAGCAACATCAGCTGCCAAGGACATTGCATCTGTCTGCAGACTGGAAGAGAGGTCTTACTAAAAACAGAGACGGGCAGCGGACAGGCGAATTATTATTATTATTATTATTTTATTTTTTTTTCATGTTCGAAATAAAGTTTTGTGCACTGCCGTGAAATTTCTATGTATCTGTTGGCACCACAAGGACTCTTAAAGCTTCAGTACAGACAGTACATTTGTCCACAATAAGGAGCAGTTGAAGATGTTATCAAGCTAACACTGAAGGTGTCTCAAGACTTTGGATAATAAATTAATGAATAAATATACACACACACACACACACACACAAGGGTGGATCAATAAGTTGTTGTCTGCCTTCCTGCAAACGTGAACACTTTTGCTTCAGGTTTTTTTTTTTTGTCACAATCGCTGTGCTTTCATTGTCATCTCAGAGCTTTACTCACAGGTGTGTGAATTGACCTGACATGAAGCATCCGCAGAGCAAAATAATGTACTGCCAGGGTCCATTGTGACTTGATGTAAATAAAGATGAAATTGAATTGAAGGGGAGTTGGGTACTGAAAGTGCCATCAGGTGGAAGCCAGGTGCTGCATTGCAACAGGTTTGGAGCTACAAGTGGCGAGTCAGGACCGGATGTCACCAGGTGGAGACCAGAAACAGACCTTTGCATGCACCTTAACATCAAGTCCAACCGCCCTCAGAGCAGGCCGCTTTGCTCAGGTGGAGGCGGTGGGGCACACAGGGTCATCCGGTCGGGAGTGGAGCCCAGAGAAGGGCGAGCTCAATGCAGCAGGAAGGGGGGAGGAGAATGAAAAAGGACAGAAGAAAATGAAGCACACCTTTGAGATGGAGATGTGATCGACTAACAAAAGCAGCATGGAGGAGAACTGACATCATGACACCTGCAAGAGCCACAGGGAGAGTGACAGAGGGCAAACTCTGGATTTTCTGAGATTTAAAACAGTCTATAATTTGCTTGAGAAGTTTGCTTGAACTGTGAACATGTGCCCAGATATCCAGCTTTGGATTGAAGGTCCCAGTACCGTTGGGTATTTAAGAAGCAGGTTGAACTGAGGACAGTCTCAGGAACACTGCAGAAACCTGTATTTTGTGACCTAAGAAAGCCACTTAGAGGACAAACCTTGGCCCAGTGCAAGTCTCATTCTTCATTATCTGATGTATGAGAATACATCAATCAACAAACCAAGCCCTCCTCTCAGGCATAAATCTGCAGGAATCTCTTAAAGCAGATAGAACACCAACACAGAGAGGTGTAATTCAGCCTTTATTCCTCGGCTGCAGACTCCGTCTCCCATTTTATTTATTTATTTTTATTTAACCTTTATTTAACCAGGAGAGTCCCATTGAGATTCAAAATCTCTTTTTCAAGGGAGACCTGGCCAAGACAGGCAGAAACACAAAGAAACACAGTTACAGACAGAAGAACACAATGAGACAAGTTAAAAGAAACGAAAAGTTAAGAGTCAGTTACGTAACCTGGTTAATTTAAAAACATTGACATTTTTGGGAACCTGCCTCTATTTCTTTCATTTTAGATTTTAAGTGGTATCAGTTCTTTGAGTTTTAAATCATTCTGCAACATATTCCATGATGAGGGTGCAGAGTACACAAAAGCCCTTTTTCCCATTTCCGTTCTGGCATTTGGGACAGCGAGCTTAAAGAAGTCCTGAGAACACAAGGAGTATTGTCCGGCACTTTTCTGTATGATGGAGACACACAGGTAGTTTGGGAGCAGACCAAGGATTGCCTTATAAATGAAGGTGTACCAGTGACAGAGCCTACGGGTGGCCAAAGCAGGCCATCCTACCCGAGAGTATAACTCACAGTGGTGAGTTAGAGTAATGAACCGCAGTGAAGCATGGTAAGCTGTGTCCACCATACGAAGACAGTTAGCAGAGGCATGCATATATAGAAGATCACCATAGTCCAACACGGGTAAAAAAAAGGAGCAGCTTTTATACATTAATTGAAAAACACAGCTCCCATGGGGATCATCAAAGTGTTATTCTGTCTTCTGATGCCCCAGCAGGTGACTTACTGACGTATGGTCTGCACAGCATGATGGCGAGAGTTAAAGAAAGTGTCCATAAGTTAGAGAGGAGACGAATGAATCACGTGTAAGACTCTGACTTAGTCTCAGTAATTAAAGTCATTCTCAATGTCACCGGTGACTGAGGTGGACGGGAGAGCCAAGAAGTAAATAAACAGCCATTCTCACACAAGACGGAAATCTGATGACTTTAATTACCTTTTTATCAGTGTGCTTCCACCCAGGCACTCTGCCCTCTGTGTGTGTGTGTGTGTGTGTGTGTGTGTGTGTGTGTGTGTGTGTGTGTGTGTGTGTGTGTGTGTGTGTGTGTGTGTGTGTGTGTGTGTGTGTGTGTGTGTGTGTGTGTGTGTGTGTGTGTGTGTGTGTGTGTGTGTGTGTGTGTGTGTGTGTATGCTGCTGCGTGTTGCAGGCTACATTTGCCACTACGAGCCTTTGAGCGTCGCAGCTGAGTGTCGGGACGGAGATAAACGGCAGAGGAAGATGGCAGATAGTCGACTCTGAAATCTCTTTCCTCAAGTCGCTGCAGCATTAATAAACATGCCCTCTTACAAGAACATACACAGAGCAAGGAAGGAGAAGCAATCCTTACGAGTTTGATCTGGGATTATTTGGGTCCACGGACTGAAACACGTACACATCATGCACAGATCTAAAAAGTAAGATTTGGCTAGAGAAATGAATTCAAGCTAAGGAGTTTACTTTTTCTCTCTTTTCAACTGTGGTGGCACTTTCTGGAAACTGAACCGATTTCCAAGGCAGCCTCCTTCTCTTCAGACCGCTGCTCAATCACAGGCTGCAATATGTCGCTGGAGAACTACCTGTGTGTGTGTGTGTGCATGAATTGGTGTGAGAACAGCTGTTGAAGCATATTAGTGGTAAAGCTTCAGTCTGAATGTGTTTAGTCAGGGTTTCAGTGCTCAGTGTTCCAGAACCGCAGCTCGGATCAGAGGAGTGGACTGACCAGCAGGCCGGAGCTGCAACTGTAATTGGCATTGCTGCTTTAAAATGAAGGAGGATTTTTCCTCTTTAGAGAGAAGTATGTACCCAGCAGAGATGTTCTCCATCGTTCTGAACAAGATGGCTTTGACAGATGGAACAGGACGTCTCCTTTAATTCAACCATACCAGAGTTCAGTACAGTAGGTCTGGATGGAAACCTCCATCTGCTCGGCAGAACATCATATAAATCTACAGGAGGACTAAGTCTTACATTCATACTTGTTTCACTGTTTTTGGTTGGTTAGGCAGGACATCAACATTTAAATCTGTCCCATGACTGGCTACTAAATTAGTCCCATAAAACGGAGATAATATAAGATGTTCTAGCTATTATTCATCTTGAGTTTGTCATAGAGAATTTGAAATTGGACAGAAAAGGTTACTAGCTGCAATAAAGATAGATAGATAGATAGATAGATAGATAGATAGATAGATAGATAGATAGATAGATAGATAGATAGATAGATAGATAGATACTTCATTAATCCTACAAGGGGAATTTTTTTTCACAACAGCAGTGCTTATAGATACAGGTAAAGCAATAAAAATAACAGAGAAAAACATCAAATATAAAAATGCACAATATATTCAATAAAAATGTAATAATACTGAATTAAATTAACTAAACAATAGTGCACAGATTTACACAAACAAACAACCAACAGTGCAACAGTGTTATCGTTGTTCGATTGATTTGGTCAAAGGTGAGTTAAAATCTTATTGCAGTGGGCAGGAATGATCTCCCGTATCAGGAACCATCTCCTGCATCAGGAACCATCTCCCGTATCAGGAACCATCTCCCATATCAGGAACCATCTCCCGTATCAGGAACCATCTCCCGTATCAGGAGCCGTCTCTTGTATCAGGAACCATCTCCCGTAGCAGGAACCATCTCCCGTATTTGGAACCATCTCCTGTATTAGGAACCATATCCTGTATTAGGAATGATCTCCTCTATCAATGTGTGACGTGATTTTGCGATCAGTTCATTGACTAACACTGAAGTTATTAAGTCTTTTTGAAAGTATCTTTTTCTTGGTGTCACTTGGTAGATGGTCCCGACATTCACAGCCGGCTGGACATACAGACGAGACGGCGCCTTATGTTTAAAATTAGGTTGCAGCTTATGATTGTAGTCGGTTGTCCCCTTTCCCACCGGAGCGTTTGAGATGTTGTTGTTTTAATGACGTTGAATTTACGAGTTACTGATTCAGGAGGTTTAAAAGGTATCAATTAGAGACAGCAGACAGCCTGTACAAAAAAGTAAAGTTATAAAAGTTGGATACATAATAGTAAAAGTCACATCTACAACAGAGAGGAAATATGAGCTCATATTCACAAATGTAGAAAACAAGATAAACAGTAAAACCTGATCCATAGGACTAACAATAAGCAGACATAAGGTGCTTTTAAAACAGGCTCATATCCACAAATACAAGAGAACGCAGTGAAACAGAATCCATCAGATTATCAATAGATAGGCCTGTTCATGATTCTATGAAATAAACATGACTGTGTTGAAAAGATGCCAGGAGTCCCTACACTTTCCATTTCTATTCCTCTGAGCCCTCATTACTTCAGACAGAAAAGCAGCCATGATTTGACTTGTAGTGCCTCTTTAAGTTGTAATAAATTAATCATCTTATTTGTGTTAGTCCATTAAATCTCTCGTATGTGCTGTCAACAGGTGTCTTAGTGTGCTTTATATTCAGCTATTACCAGAAAATCTCCTACAGTGCTACCACTGTTTTTTTCCCCATCATTCTTAATAGGCTCATAGAGCTCATGGCATCAACTAAACAGCAAGCTGACCAATCAACCAGATTATCATTGAGCAGGATGAGGATGTTTCTGTACGTGAGTTTACACCAGCATCCAGTTGCTCTAATTACCATGGAGACGGAGCCCACAGCAGCTCCCACAGGGTTCCTTCCATATCCAGCCGCACCAGACTCCCCGATCTCAACACAGCAGCTGCCAGGGCTGACTCCTCCACGTCCATACAGTTACTGAGATACATCATTAGCATATCACGCTGCTGATATCCCCCAGATACAGCATTTACCCAGGCTGCATGGCTTTCTTTCCCGCTCAAACTGTCACAATAACCAACAATTACATCATTTCCATTGTGGTCACCACAGGGTGACTCCAACAGTGGTGGATTGGGTTTATGTGCTTGAGCAGCTTGTCTAATGTATGAGTCTTTATTTCATTAGCTGAATGACTTCAGGGCAAAAAGAGGATGAACAAATCCTCTCCAAAATCACCAGAAGTCAGTAGAGACAGAAGGGTGACCACTGCACCACAAACCTCCTGTCAGAAAGCAGCAAAGGAAAACACTGGTGTCTGTTACATCTGTATATTTACTGCCAGCAAGGCCCGAGTCCATTTTGAGACTGCCGTGTTGAAGGACTTTCAGCATGCACGAGGACACTCTTGCTGGACGACCTCTGAGACTTACTAGAAGAAGCAGATACAGAAAGCAGAAGGAGGCCCTGCTGTGGCCATGAGGCTGAAATGTGTGGTTTGCTCGAAGCATCAGCCTCCAGCCAAGTTCTTGATGAAAGACAGTACTGAAAGGCTTCGCTGGAAGGGGACCCTACCAGAACCCGTGCCATGTGCCAGACTCCAAATAACACCGGTCCAAAATGGAGAAGTTTATTGAAGAAAGTCGTAGGACCTGTACGTAAGATTCAGGGCAGAAATTGCCACAAATTAAATATAATGGTATAATCACCAGATAGGAAGAAGAATTACTTTGATGTTGTTACCATATACCAGCTCTTTACATCTGCATATGTGGGTAATTTTCCAATTAGTCTGCCAGCTGATTTCAACACTTCCAGTTCAAATGAGCTTTAAATAATGCTTACACTTAAACTGGACAAGGATCTCCTTTCAGAACGTCCTTTTTAATGCTACTTTAACATCAGTCAATGCTCAGTTGTAAGATAATTTTATTTAATATCTTAAAGGGGAACTATTATAATTATTTCAATTTTGTGATTTGTATTCTGGAACTCAACCAGAGTAGCTTTGCACAGTTTAAAATAAAAATCCTTATGTATCTTGACTGGCCCTTTATGCAGTCCCTCAGTTCGGCCTGTCAAACTAATTCTTGAGTGAAAAACATATGAAATCCATCCATACATGATCAAGCCCAGATCAACAATAGGTCTGCTTTAAACTTCCACTGTAACTCCAATGTGAACACAAATGTATAGCCCTATAGTCAAGTATATTTACTCACTTTTTCAGTATGTATTCCAGTCTGAAAAAACAGTCTTGAAAGGTCTGAGTATATTGTAGGAAAAAGTCTGAACTGGAGGCTTCATAACATTCACAAACCAACGGGTGACGTCACTGCTGGCTGCCGCTTGATGTATACAGAAAAAAACCTTTAAAAACAACTTCCACTTGATGCTGCAAGGAGGAACATTTCTAACTACAAATTAGGACTTTTCAGTCTGATGAGTTGTTTGACTTGGTATCAAAGTAGCATGAAAATCTCATACTGACATGGAAGTCCAAATTGTGGTATTCAGCACTGTTGCTGGTTTCCTCCAGTGTTACTGTTACATGTGAGACAGAAAGAGAAGAATGCTCTGTGCTTCCTGCAGGTCAGTGCGAGCATGTGAAGGCAGCCGGACTCTGTATGGCCTGCAGAGCCGGCACACTGATGGATGACAACAATCATGTGGAACGTCTACTTGCATGGTGTTTATGGTTGTGTGTATTTGTGTGAAAATGTGTGTCTGTGTGTAGAAGACTCATGTTCACGTGATACAATAACAGTGAGGCATGGTTGTTCATTCCTGAGGCCCAGTGCTCTCCATCACCCCCCCCCCCCCACCACCACCACCACCACCACCACCACCACCATTCCCCTCAGTCTCCAGACCTGGCTTGGAGCCTACCCAGCTACGAACACACTTCAATGACATCAGCAGCCCTCCGGCTGCAGAGAAGGAGGCGAGCTGTCTGTCATTGGAGCACGAATGTGCAGCTAGCAAGAGCTGATGCTGGAAGTTAAAAGGTGGATGTGTTCAGGATTACAAGATCCATTGTGTTTCTGAAGCCTTCGGTCAGATGGAGTGGCTTTTATTAGTCATTATTCCGAAGACATATTTTGGCAATGGGACGAACACCATCGTCAATGTCAAATTGTAACATTTCTGTTGAACTCAGAGTCATACACTCCTCAATTTTCAAGTGGATTGAAGATTATGAAAGGCTCCCACTGTCCATGGCAAGAACTGAAACAAGGGGAGACAAACAAAAAGACACAGCTACTAAACAGAAGTATGCAAGTATATAAGAACCATATTAGCAAGTATATAAGAAATACATTAGTAAGAAGTCAAAAAGAATAAGCCAAGGTGGGTTATGTTGGGAAGGTTACTTTCGCAATGTTATAGTGGTGCGTTCACAAGCAACTGGAAGTGGGAAAGTTCGACCTCCGAGTGGGAGAAATCACCTGAACGTCTGTCGAACTGGGAATCTCCCACCAGGAAAGTCAGAGGTTTGTGAGAGCTCTGAGAAGTCGGTCTGACGTCAGTTAACATGGAAATGTTTGAGGTGAAAGGAGATACACTTGCTTCATGCAAAAGTAAGTCACTTCATGGTTAATTGAGGTCCTACACGTTAGAGCAGGGTGTTGTGCCGTTAAACAACACTAATTACTATTTTTGACAGACAGCACTCCTCCCACACGGCTGTTAGTTTGTTGCCGGTAGTTTTCTGTCCGTTTTAAACATGATCTGCTAAAAACTACATGTAGAAATGTAGTATACAAATTATAATGACTCCATTTCCTCCCTGTGATGGTCTACAGGGGTGATGACAAGGTTGTTTGTCACTTTTTCTGTATTGAGACAGCAGATATAGAGCTGATAGGAGCCGCCATGTTGCCTCTGTTGTTGTCATGTGAACGCTCCATATTGGGAAGTCGGAGGTTACCAAATCAGAACTTTCCCACTTCCCCGCTGCCTGAACACACCGTGAATTACAAATCATTATTATCCTGTTAAAAATGTAATAAGTAATGTAGATATTTTAATTACTTTATCAAGGTAATGCAACCTTTCACATTGGATTACTTTTTCATTACCTTTTTAACAGATTTTTTTTCCCACTTTGGCAATAAAAAAACAGAATTTAAGCGAGGTAGTGCAAACCTGCCAACACAACTCAACACTGATTACAGTCAAACCTTTAAGTTCTTCAATAAAACTCTAATTAAAAATGGGAATGTTTTGATTTGAAAGCACAACCACCAAAACAAATCTCGAGTGTGTCGATCCAAACTGACTGCAGTAAAGGGAAAATATCAGCAGAACCTCAAACCAACCATATTCAGATGTAACACCTTAGTAATCACACATTTTCAATGGTAACTGTAATTTAATCATGCATTATTTACTCTGTAACTGATTCAAATTCATTTATTTTGTGATTTAATTACATAATTTATTTACATATAACTACAACATGTAATTAAATGTTATTTGTAACATTGTTATTTGTGACTAGTTACTCCCCAACATTTACAATAGTTTGAGTTTGTGTTTGAAAATGAGCACATTAAAAAAAAGACAAAAGTATGGCATCAACATTTAAGAATATTCTAAAAACGAATATAAAAAAATTAATCAAATAAATACGACAAATAAAAAATATATAAACACATTCTCTGTGGCAGCAGGTTTATCCCTCCCAGACAGACTCTGAATTTTCTTAAGAACAAATCTTAAACAATAACAGTGGGCAAATGGTGAGGACAACTTTTCATAAGGAAAAGTTGTTTACTTCTGTAACGTCATAATGTCCCACAGACATTTTACACTTAAGGGATAGTTCCAGTTTATTTTACAATGTAGGTGTTTTGTATATATGATCATCATAAAGCAGCTGTTTAATGAGAAATGTTCATTTACCAAATGCAAATCATCTATTACCAACCAACCCACGAACCAACCAACCGACTTACCAACCAACCACCTAACCAACCAGCCAACCCACTAACCAACTTACCAACCATCGTACTAATTAACCAAATAACCAAACAACCTACCAACAAATGAACCTATCAACCAACCAATTAACCAACTGACCAATTAACCAACCAGCCATCTAACTAACCAACCAACCAACCATCAACTAACCACATAACTAACTACTTAAATCATGTGTCAACTGTTGAGGGAGGACAGAGTAAACTGAGATCTCTAGCTCTACACCATCTACCTTTATGTTACCCTCCTCTGCTAGAGTGTAAAATGCAAAAAAAAAAAAAAAGTTGATGGAGTGGTTGATATAAAAACGCTTCATCATCTGTTAGCAACTAAACTAGATTTTGAACGGGTAGTTGGTAAGCCAGCTAGTTTGGAGGGCTGTTTTTCCTGGCTAGCGCAGACATAGACAAGCTCACTAGCATGAAACCGGTCTCAGCTAAAGATGTTTTCCAACTGGCTTTGAAAACATCCAGTACAACACCAAGTTTCTCGAACCACCTTTG
This sequence comes from Brachyistius frenatus, assembly GCF_029030835.1. NCBI lineage: Eukaryota > Metazoa > Chordata > Actinopteri > Embiotocidae > Brachyistius > Brachyistius frenatus. The sequence goes on along the minus strand of NW_027210791.1, from coordinate 234,814 downwards.
TTGTTTGAAGTCAGCTAAGCGATGTCATTCTGCTCCGATTAGACACGATAGTTTCATTTGACATCAGTTTGATTACTGTTGAGAGGGATGGTCTGAGCTCTGGTATTGGCTGGGTTTCCGGTTTCTGTAGATGTACGTAGACATGTAAAGACATGAAAAATTTGCTAAGATGTGGGATCAGAAAGATAATTGCTTCATGTTTCCTGGTGTCTCATTGGGCTGCTTACTGTCTCGTCTTCCTCATTAAGTAGAGTCCCAGGATTCTCAAATGATTTAGTCTGCACTATTACCAGTACTTTTGTCAGAGATTACTCTGAAATCTGAATTTCACACATCACTAACAGAGTAAGAAAAGAGCTTCTGCATTTGTTCCCTGGAGTTACGAGACAGCTTTTTAGTGGCAGTCAGTCCAACACTACTCCCTGGGACAGAAACCAATGAGCTGGCCTGCATTTGGCAGAGTTCATTGATCTCCAATTAGAGATGTTAACAGTTTCTCATTTTTAAGGTCAATCCAAGGTGCCATCATACAGACCCGTGTGCAATCAGACCAGCAGGCAGACAGAAAGCAGCCTCCTGGCATGAAGAAACAAAGAGGTATCCCTTTAAAGACCGGCGCTGCCCTTCACCTCTGCGACCTCGGTCGTCAGAGAACCACAGATTCCAGGGAAGATTGGAGAGCTGCTCTGTCCAAAGTTTGAAGTTATTGTCAGTGTGTGTCCCCATGAGGCCCTCGTATCTTATGCTCAGCTTTTATGTCAACCCATACATAACATAATAGTCCGTAGGCAGGAAAACCAAAGGATAAAACAGCTTAAAAACACTGCATCAGTCACATTCGTGGCAGGTCTGTTGGAAAGGTGTTCCACACAGAGAGATGACAACCAGCATAAGAGCGGCAACTACAGAGACATGTAATCAAACACAAACAAACACATCAGGTAAAATGATGATAGACTTAAAGATGGAGGACATCAAAACCCATCAAATCAAAGTAAAATATAAAAAGCTTCTCACAAGCCTGTTTTCTCTCTCTGACACTGAAAGTGGCCCTTAGGTCACATCCTCACATGTAAAACAACCATCAACCATCAGTGAGGTCATCAACCATCAGTGAGGTCATCAACCATCAGTGGTGTCATCAACCATCAGTGATGTCATCGTTGGTTTGTGAACGTTATCAATCCTCCAGTTCAGATTCTGTCCGTCACCATCTTTGCTAGTTCGGAGCGGTTTGGAGCAGGAAGTGACCATATTTGGACGAGCTGGGGGAGGAGCCAGCAGTGGATCTGACCGATCTGATTGGAAACCTGACGATACTACGTCCCGCCCACCGATAGCTGTAACCTGACTGCACCACAGGCCTGTCAATCAAACAGACACGCCCCCAAAAACAGGTCTTCTTGAATCTTCTTTTCTAATGAATGAGGGATTATTTTCAGATGGACCTCCAGAAAACTAATAAGAAGGAGTGACTTTAGCTAACAACACCGAGATAACTGATGGACACATTTTATTCACTTTGGATTTGATGAGAGAAGTTGAATGGGAGTCTATGGAGCCGGAGGCTTTTTGGAGACGACCTCTAGTGGCACTCGCTGGTATTGCAGCTGAAGACACTTCTGGATCGGAGCCATTTTACAGACCTGGAAGCTACGAACACTTTTATATCCAAAAATATATTTTAAAGCCAACACGTGACCTATACAATACAAGGGCCCTTCGGTGGGGGTCCAGTAAGGGGCTCTGACCCGACTAACCTCCCTCTAACACCCAGTACTGGAGGGCTACAAGTCACTTCCTCAGCTCTGGACTGTCATTTTGATGCTGTTACAGTAATCTACACAGCCTGGGAAGGTATAAACCTTTTAGACCTTTCTGCAGAGTAATTCCAACCCAGAGATTTATTGCTCATTTTGCACCATGTCAAGTCCCTTGCAGCATTGGAAGTTGTGACAGGCAGTTGGCTCACAGCACCAGCTTGACGGATTCCATATTAATGGTTAACTGTTCCCTTAGTAAAAACAATGGCTAATGCATGGCTAATAGGCTCGACCACTGAGGATGGTTAGTAGTCTAAAATGTTGTCAGTGAACACTTCAGGGATGTGGTAAGTACTCACCATGGGCTGTTCATGTCAAATTTCCTTCTTGACTCATTTTCAAAGCAACAAAAGATTTCTCAGGGCGAATTCTCAGATAAAAGAACAATTTCAAACAACACGTGCTCAGCAAACTCTTTTACTTTCATTCGGGAAGATATTTTCTGCCAGCTACTGCATACTGTATGTGCAGTCCAGATTCAGACGCTGTCTTTGCTCGGCCAAGGACAAAGCAAGATATCTGCAGGGAGTAGTCCTAATACTGCAGTCGTCTGGATCCCTCACACACACCAATGGAGCTTTCATCAAACTGGACCAGACAACACAGGTTCGCTTGCATCACCATGTGACACTTCAGTCTCACTGTAGCTCAGTAAAGGACGGCCCAGTTCCCTGTTCGCTGGACCACCAGTCAACACTCACTGACTGAACCAAGAAACAAACAGACCTGCAGAGCTTTATGGAAGCATTAAAACATTGGTGGTCAGGTGGCGTGAACTCATTTTTCTATGTCTACATGACATGAAAAGGGTTTTTGATTTGAAAGTAAAGGTTTTTGATTTCAAGCCAAAAAGTCTTGTTTCAAAAGCAAAATTCAGAATTCTGTGACCAAAACTAACAAAACAGTGAGAGAAAATGTGTTTGCAATGCAAATTTAATCTAACTTTATATATTTTCACTTACAAACTTGATTTTTGATTGCAATGACAGAAATTTGCTCTCGACACTTTTTTCTTTTGCTTCTATAATAAAGGCACAAAAATACCTTCATACAACACCTTGTATTTTCCACTGAATCAATACGAACGGTCCTATTTTCAAGTAGGTGTTCCAACATGTTTGGTACTTTGGTAAACAAGCGCAGGTGCAACTGTGGTGCATCGCTGTTTGTAATAGCTGAAGGAGGAGCAGACCGGCACCGCCATCAAAACCTTACACAGGAAGAAACTAACATATACATGTCTGGAGGTTCACGCTCTAATCACTCAATTTATGGTGCTGTGAGTCGGCCTCCACGGACTGATGATTGTCAAGAGTTAACTAACATTATAAATAACTACTGAAGCCTACTGAATGTCACTGTCCCTTCTGTGCCCATTATCACAAAGATAAAGATTAAATCAACCAATCACACCTTTTAAAAGGAAGCGATAGCCACAAGGTCAACCACATCTCCTCACTCATAAAAGTTGCTGCCTTCTTTACTCAGGAAGCCAAGACAATGCAAAAAGTATTATCTGTGAGGACAAGCCAAGTGGATGCAGACTCACAGTGAATACTTCATGTCCATGATACAGCTCAGAATAAACAAGAGATATTGTGGATATTATTCCAATTATACATCCTCTACAATGAGTGGTAAAGACAACATCTTTTACATTCAACATTGAAGTCATTGTCATGCTCAAATGGATTTTTTTTTTTTAATCTTGGCAGAATGCATCAGACCATAAGAAACACAACCTAAATTTTTTTTTTTAAATCGAATTTTTAATGATTACATACCAAGAGACCAGAAGCTTCCTTCATATCAGCTGCTTAAAATACATCATATCCATCAAAGGAGCAAAGGAAGACCAGAGGAAAACACATGAATTCAGCTGGAGGGCAGTGCTATCATTCCAGAAGCTGAATGTTTGTTTAAAAGCAGCACAAATGTGAGAACACTGTGTTCTTGTTGTACATTTGGTTTCAAGAAAGCTCCATCTTTTGCCCAATGTTCAAATTTGTTTCATGGTGACAGAATAACTCTCAGCTACATAACTCTACCGAGAGCTGCTTGGCCGGAGGCTCCTGCTGCCAGAGACTGTTCTCCAAGACAGACGTCAGCATGAGACAAGGCTGACCTTGGAAAAGTAAATAATTAGACTCCTTCCAGGGAAAATCTAGTTTTTAATCTTGTTATATCCATGTGGGTTTTTATATATGCTAAAAAAAACTTTATGAGCAAAATAAGCCGTCGACTGGAAAACGAATTCTAAAAATATAATATTGGTTACAATCAATGGGATTCAATCAATGCAGGCGAGGGAATTTCATTTTTAACTTGGACTTTTAAGCTAACATATCGGTCAGAAGACAATATTATAACTTGATATCACATAATATCAAATGATATCACTGACCCTGACCTGGATTGTTATTCCTTTAGCCACGATGGTGAGGGATGCAAAGGATGCTAGTATAATCAAAACATGGGAAGGTTTATCAGAAATAAAATACAGTCCATTCACAGAAAACTCAAAAAGTTTCTTCTCTCACAATTCAATGCTGAGAAATAATTTGTAACTTTAATTGATGGTGGGGAAATTCATTTAAAACATTTTAAATCTTAAAAAGGGCATTGTGCTTCTCTGTTTGATTGGTAGTGATTTTATATTGTCATTATATATATATATAGTGTTTCCTGTCATTACAGACCAAGCCTCTCCCACCTTCTGGGATGGAGGTTTGATTTGCAAAGAGGTGGAGACAGACATCTTGCAGGGAGGCTCGGGGTCCTCACACAGAAAATGGAGTTTTTCAATACATTTTCTGCAATTCTACACATTTATACTATGACTATATCATACTTTATTGAACACAAGAAAAGGCCAGAAATCGGAAAAATCACAACATGATAACAAATTTGTGATATAACGTGTTGATACAAACATGCACGCAACTTTTAAACCGGGCTTAGTTATGGATAAGAATGTTCAATACAGTACGAAAACCTTGACTTTGATATTGATTCCTAAACAATACTTTTCTAAAAGCAGTTTTATAGAATCCATGTTAACAGAAAGAAAATTACATTACTGATTACAGTTTAAAACTTTGGGTTTCATGCAGTTTGGGGTGGGGGTGGGGGGGGGTTACAGATGTCCTCAAATGCCTCATCTGCTCGTTATGACCTGTGTCTCTCCTCTCCTCTCCTCCCCTCCCCTCGCCTCCCCTCCCCTCCTCGTACTTTGTCTTTAAGTTTTATTTCATTTTCTAGGTAAGTGTAAGAAACAACTTTGGTCCTTTTTGTTTGTTGTTTGTTGTCTGAAGACATGACGTGCAAAATAAACCTTTTAAATGGCTTTAAATCTTGATGCTGTTGTTGTTCTTCTGGGAACGGAGAGAGGGGAGTCTCTGGTTTCCCCGAAGCCAGGTCGTAACAATGCTACAATTTACAGATGTCCACTATACAGCTCACTAGTAGGACAGTAGCAAGCCGAAGAAGCTTCTCCCCTCTCAGTTCCTGCACAGGTGTACCGGACAGGTACGAGGCTAAAAATTCATTTGAAAAGTGTGAAATAAGGTATTCTTATGTAAGCTTGTAGCAAAAATTCTGCAATTAAAAATGAAAGAGCAAGCGTGGATGTATCTGTTGTATTTGTACTGTTGTATGTGTATTTGCTGCCGAATGACAAGGCTTTTTTTTTTTTTTTTTTTTTTTAATACTAGTGTTAAATGAATTTGTCCGAACTGAACTTCAGCAGCTCGTCCTACTGACTGGGTCAAAAGTGTTGAATGTTTTCACCATAAGAATAATTCTTCAATAAACAGGTTCAGTTTAGAGTTTTAGAAATGCAGATAAACTTTAAATGTTTTGTACATGGTCATTTATAGGCCCATGGAAATAATAATAATACAGGGAACTTTATCTATACAGTACTTTTTAAAACAAAGTTACAATGTGCTTTAAAATGTATTTCCAGTATGAAACCACTGCAGGGTTGCAGCAAATAAAATCTATTGGATATATTGGGATAAAATCCCCAAGAATGAATAAAGGACAACTGTAATAATGTGTCATCCCCATCATTCACATGGTGTAAATATGCATTCCACCACAACACATAAAGCAGAGAGCTCCAGCACACACCTTTACGGTCGTACTGCCCCGAGGCATCTCGGAGGAAAACAAATGGGTTACTGCAGAGGGCTGACGGGAAAACAGGGGAAAGAAATCTGGTACTTTAAAAGACTTAATTGTTGATACAGTGCAACCAGCAGTACCACAAGTACAAGAGGCTTATTTGGAGGGAGGTGAGTTTGTGATTGAAGATGGTCACAATCAGCTGAAAGAAGAAAGTATGATATTTTCTGCAGTAAAACATACAACCAGGCGAGAAGAGTCCCTCTCCTCTCTGTGTGCCGGGCATCGGCTGCACCATCTCCCTCCCTTCGTCCCCTTAACTTCTCTGTCGGTTTACTTCTTTACCAATGCAGCACCCTCCTCACCCAGAGTCCTGCTGTCGACTCCTCGCCTCTTCATCCTCTTCATCCTCTTCCTCTCTCTGTCATCTCTCATTCTGCCCATTCTCAATTATTGCTTTGGCTGTTTTTTTTTATTTCCATTCAGTCTTTAGTTCTCACCCTCTCTGAGACTGACACACACACACACACACACACACACACACACACACACACACACACACACACACACACACACACACACACACACACACACCGCAGAGTGGAGCAAAAATCAGTGACTGGAATGAAAGTAGGTTTCATCATCATCAGTAATGAAACATTTAGTGTTACATTTCATTTTAGCTGATGCTGTTATCCAATGCGACTTAAAACACACCGATGGTTCACCATAAGGAGCAATTTTTAGGGTTCAGTGACTTGCTAAAGGACACTTAGGCACACAGACAGGAGGAGCTGGGATTGAACCACCAACCTTCTGATTAGTGGGCAACCCACTCTACCAACTGAGCTACTGCCTCCCTAAAATAAAAGGCCTTCAGTTTCTTCAGCTTTTACTACGAGAGGACAGAACCAACTTCAGCCTTTCAAGGTGGGAATTCTAGTTATTTTTAAGATAATGCAAAACTACTTCTGAAATACATTTTTCCCATTGTGTCACTTCATAAACTTTTCAGTTGCGGACTGTGATGATCAAATAAGTTATGATCATGTTTACAAATATAACATTTACACCCTAAAATATTGGTAGAGTGTTGTTTATACAACAAATAGCTCCAACCAAGAAATCTGATCGGTCAACTGTACATTTGGAATGTGCTCCTCTGTCGACTAGAAAATATCACTCCGCCATCTCAATAGTAAATATTTAATTAGAATAGAATTTGATATAATATGCAGTATAATGTAGTTTCTATTTGTTCTAGTTCTATTAAATGACCCATTTGGTGAAGTCGGGTCTCTTTTGGTCCTTTTTGGTCGCTCCGAGCACCCGTACCGTAACACCACGGATAGTCACACACTTACAATCCTAGAGGAGGCTAGCTGGACCGGTTTGGTTTGAACACATGACACGGAGCTAAAATGTTAAAAACACATGAGAACATGGATATCTTTGTTCACTAGATATCTTTGTTCATCAGATATCTTTGTTCTTCAGATATCTTTCTTCATCAGATATCTTAGTTCATCAGATATCTTTGTTCATCAGATATCTTTGTTCACCAGATATCTTTGTTCATCAAATATCTTTGTTCATCAGATATCTTTGTTTATCAGATTATCTTTGTTTATCAGATATCTTAGTTCATCAGATATATTAGTTCATCTGATATCTTTGTTCATCAGATATCTTTATTCATCAGACATCTTTGTTCATCAGATTATCTTTGTTCCTCAGATATCTTTGTTCCAACCAGACTGAACTAGCTGATCAGTTTAATGTTTCTATGTTCTGTATTTATTCAGTTGGAGACTAGAAATCCTCTCTGTTGCTAGGGTGGTTGCTAAGGGCTGGACTACTTCCTGGAGTAATAAACATTGCAGGCGTTACATAAGAGTATCTGATGTGGCTGGTTGTTTTCCAGTTCTTAGTCATGCCCCATGTGTTGCCATGGAAACGGAGATCACGCTTGCAAAAGTTTTACGTTTTGAGAGCAAACTGCTCCACAATATGAAAACATTTCGATTACATGTTTTATTTGGTTGGTAACTTGTTGTATAATCACAATATTACACTGGAGGGTGTGCTTTAATGACATTAATTCCTCTCTGAAGCACACTTTTGTGTGTAATATTGCTTCAGAGTTTTTCAGTTTTGCACTCTTCCCTCCTTCCCACACAAGATCAGTCTTAAAACGTTAGTTTTTGTCAAAACAGTATCTTTTAATGGTATCATAGTCATCATGCTTTCTCTCAAAACATCACTTTGCTCACATAACATGCTTTCCTGAAGGCTATTTCAGACTCCTGGAACTCTACTAAATATCCGTGGAGATTATAACTTAGGAAAGTTAATGAAAATGCTTTAAATTCTTGACCAAAAAAGCTTTATCGTTTGGCCAGTTAAGAGTGATTTTCTCTTATAAAATGTGTAATAAATACAGGCTCAAATGACATATCTGTAATTTTTCCCTCCACTGTGCTTACAGCTGCCTTTGTTTTCCTTTCCCAGCTGTTTTCAGAGGTCTCTGCTGGAGAGACACGTTGCATGTTTACTCTGATTCTCCTATTACTCACTTCGAAAACAGCAAAGAGGAAACAACTGTAAATTCCAGTGGAAAAAACATGATTATAATTTTAAAACAGCGGCATAGTGTGGAATATGAAATTACTGTTTTATTTAAAAAATGAACATTACACTGTTGTGTAATTGTTGTGATAAATCCTGTGAAATTACTGCTCTTTGCAATTTTTTCACAAATTATCTTTAGTGGTAGTAAAATAAAATGTTTTTCCATCCACGTAGACAAATATAATGGAGATGAATCCGATATTCTTATTATTCTTTCACAACTAATAAAATCTGTCTCCATGAAATGCTGTCTCTATTAACTTAGTCTGTAAAAAGCTTCATTGATGATCTAACCCTGTCAGATGATAAAGAACATCTTGACTGTAAAAATATCTGCACCACTAATCAATAGTGCACACTGTGTGACACGTGGAACAGTTAACATCTTATTCTGAGCTTTATAACGAGCATTAAATGGTCGTCTGCCACCACGGATCATCAGCCTGGCCTGTCACTCTCTTTTAACGAGACCCTGAGTGCTTTCATAGAGAAACGATGGTGTGACACCTCCGGCTGTGTTTACTGCTGACAATATCTACATGGCAGAAGAAGCATAATGGGTTCCTGAATGATTTGGAGAAGGCCGCCTGAGAGACGGCCCTCTTTTGTGTCTGGTTGTTTGTCCATCAAACAGCATTGATCATATTAATGGGACCGGTCTCTGTCTCCTGGCAAAGAACAGAGCTGTTATGAGACACACCTACAGGAAGTTCACCGCCTAAATGTCTTTCAACACATCCCTGCTCAGTAAACACCATCACAGAGATTCTGGACACTATTCAGGAGCCAAACCGGTCGGACATTATGTTCCGTCACATAGGGAGTTTCAGAAAGCCTTAAAGTGCTACAGTTTTTAAAGGCCAAAAAAACAGGCTGCAATTTTTCATTCAGTTTGGAGGACTTCTTGCGGACTCGAGGGGGAACAGCAGCAGCCTGTCTGAAACCTGCTGTGGAAGAACTGCATTGAGACTCGACCATAATATTCTCCTTTTCAGCAGTGATTCTGTCACAGGGATTAGTCTCGCCTGTCTGGGGAGAACCAGCATAACATGCTGCCCATGACACCGCCACATCTACAGCTGCACCGTAACATCACTGTGATTGGTGCAAATCTTTTCCTTGGGCCCCAAATACAGACGCACACTCAGGCACACACATAAACACTGGAGAGCTTCTTCCTAAAAGGTCGAACCATTGACACAAATTGTCACAATGTCAACGCAGGTTATCACGTTGGACAAACAAATTAACATTTCCCAGCAGGCCTTGTTCTTTTGAACCAAATTAAAATGGCCTCAATGATGGGTAGAAATATTGGCAGGTATATATGTCGCCTCAGCAGAATTACCAGATGCTTCCAGCACCCAGTGCAGTGCACCAGTTGCACCGTTGACTTGCAGTTTGTATACTCTGAATGTACAGAGATGGAACTGGTAGCGAGGTGACACCTGCCTTACGAGCAAAGTCCTTCTAAAGGAACATCTGCACTTCCAAGAGGGCCACGTGTTTCCTCTTCAGATCTACTGGGACGGCAGCACCATTCAGCCCATCCTTCACTTTCACAAACAGTCCGAGACGGGAACTCACCTCTAATGTGAGGGCAGCACAGGATCACAAGAGCACCAACACCTCTTCAGCTGTCAGAGAGTCAGTGAGACGATGACAGAGTGAAGGTCTTACCCTCTAACACGGTGAGCTTGGCGCTGGTGTTGATCTCTCCCACGCTGTTGGTGGCCGTGCATTCGTAGATGGCTTCGTCACGGTGGGTCCTCAAAGGCTGGATACGCAGCACCGAGCCGGAGCCGTCGTCGAACTCGATCACCTGGCCAGAAGAGAGCAGAGGGGGTTTGAACACATGTCGTACTTTTGGATGTTCCTGCACTTGCTTGTGTATTTCGTGCAAAAGTTCAGCACTTACCAAAAATAATCATAAGATCTAAAGTCCTCATCCTCCAACATACAGTATCTGCTAGCCTAAATTATTTTACCCAGAAATGAACACTTTTTTGTGCCCTGTTTAAAACACACAATAAACATACTGATGACTTCTATCCATCATCAGTATCGTGATATTCAGTGAAGAAAAAATATGGACATATACAACTTGCTTCAGTATATTGTTGTATCTCGCAACAGCTGGAGCCTCCTCGGAAACCGCAGTTTTAAAATACTTTAGGAGGGGGGTCCTCCTTTCTGCTGTTAGCCAGAATGCCAACTGTTATTAGCGTGGTGCATCAACATGAAAAGGCTATTTTTTTATGGTGACAGCCACAGCTGCAGGGATTACACTTACAGGTTGTCCATCTGTTCCACTGTTCTTCTTTTCCCATTCTTATGAACGCAATATCTCAAGAACACCTTGAGGGAATTTCTTTAACCTCGGCACAAATATTCACGCAACTTCACAGTCATCAGTTTTAGAAAAAGCCAACTATTAACTTGAATAAGTGATTTCTACTGACAAAACTCATTATCACGGTGAACACAGAAAGACCGACAGAAACAGACAACCATGCACACTCCTGATTACACCTACAGGATATTATGATCCCCAATTAACCAAAACTATCAATTTAGAAATGAGGGTAGCTTTGCACAAATGTAACTCAATATATATATTTCAATGTGAAAGCCCAGATAATGAAAATTAGACCCATTTGAAAGATAAAGAGCTGAAGGTTTTTGGGTATGTGAGACAAAACAACAGAAAAGACAAAAATTATCATTTTTCAATACCAAGATCAGTAAGTAAGAACCCTGTGGACATAAAGAGGTTGTTTTCTATTTCCAGAAAGCATCTTGAAACTGTGTGTTTGGACAAACACAGACACTTTAAAATGTTTGTTTTCATTGGACTACGTTGCTGGCCATTGATTGATGTTGACTAAAGAGTCTGTTCTTTCCCTGTTAATCAATCAAAAGTCGGATTCTACTGAATGAAATCGAAACGCAGGCTACAGTATTTAAAAGAGAGTTGCAGAGCAGGACTGTCTGGCTGCATTGGGAGGAGGTAAACCACACCGCACACAGGGAAGCCATCAGTCTGAGTAATGCTGAGCAGACAGGTGGAAGATGGTTCCCATTATTCACAACATCAAGTTGAGTCGCTTTACTCTGAGTCAGTTGGGTTGGTTGGCAGCTAATGAGCCTTCCTGCCGCTCCGGGGTCCTGCAGGATGACTCATACAGTCCGACTTATTACGCAGACACTGTGAGTGTTAATACAGCTGGATTAAAAAATATATTGTCATAAATGTCTACATATACATATATATTTGCACATTTCAAGACATTCACAGGAGACTCTGAAAAGGGCTTGAATCCAGCACTTGATGCTCTGTCACAAACCACATTAGGAAATGTCCTACAAAGATTCTGCTGACCAGCCACCTCGTGAATTAATCAAATAGCTATTTTTGTATTTTACTTTGTGCAACAGTCATGTTTGCCAAACAGGCAAACACACAACGCCGCTTCCCAATTTACAAATATAGATCCCACTAAGTCACAATCACATTGACCTTTGACTATCAAACGTAATCTGTTCCTCTTTGAGTCCAAGTGAACAATTGTACCAATTCCAAAGAAATGCCCTCATGACCTTCCTGAGATCTGGGTTTTGCACCGACAGATGGGACGAATGTGAAGTCGTAATGACTTTGACATTTCACCAACAAAATCTAAGCAGTTCAACTTTAAATCCAAGTGAATGTTGTGTGTAATTAGCTCACAGCCTAATAAGAAGCTACATTTTCAATTTGTGTCAGTGAGCATTAATGCTACCAAATATACACACTGACAATAACTACCTAGCTAACGTTGCAGCTACATACATGGACATTATTACGTTCTAATAAATGACGACTATAATTTAAACTAGCAAGCAAAATTCCTTGATATTCCATTACTTGGTGAAAAAATGATCAAATTCCTTGACTTTCCTGTGTATGGAAGAGTTTTTAAAATTCCCTGAAAGTCCCTGACCTGTGGGAACTCTGTGTTTTGCATCAAATGGTCTTCAAACAGGAAATACATGGAGGAAGCTGCTGCGTAGGTTTCAGTGCAGAGTGGTAATGAGACATATCCACCCGACAAGTATACTGACAGAATATGATTGCATACAATACATCGACACACAAACACAGAAAGGTAATGAGCAGTAAAGGTGTGACGCGGCGCTGCTGCATACTAACACATCAGACTAGTTCATGTACTCGTACCTCAAAGCGCTGAGAGCTGACTTTCTTCCCCTTCTTCATCCAGGTGATGCGAGGTTTGGGCTCACCCACCGCCTGGCACACGAAGGACGCCACACCACCCGAGATCCCTGTTTGGTCGTCAGGGGACTTGATGAAGCTGGGCATGCCTGAGGGAGAGAGAAGGCGAGATGAAGATGAGCTGAGAGAGGATAACCAGTCACAGAGATGTCATATCTTTACACTGGCTGTAAGCTTTGCGCTGACAATATGTTCTTTCCAAACCAGTTTAATACCCGTGAGCACACCTCCATGTACGAAGTGTCAGAAAGTACCACCTTTGCGGGAAATTGCGGGAATTAGAAAAAAGTCAAGAAAGAAAAATGAGTCTTTTCTTTTAAGAACTTCCTGATAAAGGAATAAATCACTTCCTTTGATAATAATGCTGCACATAACAGAAATGTTTTGGTTGTAATTTTTGTATTTATTTATTGAGCTTGGGGCTCAAAGTTGAAAAAAAAAAAAAAAAAGGTTCTAAAAGCTGCGTATGTTTCCAGAACAGAGCGTCTGTGACTGGAATATAGAAACAAGGACTCCATCAGCCTTTCAAAATAAGAGCTTTAGATGCTGTTTAATTCATGTTCATTCAACACATAGACCTGCTGGATGAAACAAACAAAGAGACGTCTCTGACAACTGGACGTGTGGAGAAAACTCATTTAACATCCAGTAATATGGAATCACTTCCTCTGATCACAAACATTTAATCACATCATTTTAATGTGAAGAACACAAACCCCGTCACTTCCTGTTTCTCCGCTTGTTCAGACAGAACTCTTGTTAAAACAGAGTTTTATTTGGTGATGAAAACAGGAGCAGAGACTTTCTGATTAAATGAGGAGTTATTGTTGGTAATAAAGAGTTTTGTTTGAAAAGACTTATTCTAATTTGGGAATTTAAAATTTTTTCAGGCAGTAACGGTGAAAGCAACATTTTCAAATTGGCAGGCTGAAAAAGAGGAGCGCATGTTTCTGGCAGGGCTTCAATCCTATTTCACCGGCAGGGAGCCATGAAGAGGATTCTGCAGGCAGGGAAACATTTTCACAGGAACTTTTGGCAGCTGATAATTGAGCGTTTTAAAGTTCAACATGACTTATAACCCATCTGTGCAGTTGGAGCCAAGAGCTGCTCCCCAAGCATATTTCCATGGAAGTTTAGTAATACACAATGTACCCCAGGTTACTGTGGGGTTCTGAGGATGGTCAATGTACAGCAGAGAAATAATGCACTTAAATAAGTGAGCATTTGAGATTTAAGCCAGCACACATTATTTTTCTTAATCAGAGGTTTCATGGAGGCAGAGAAGGTGGGAGGAGGAAAAAGTGAGTGGATCATAACATTATTAAGCTATTTATTTCCCATGGCTGCTTTGGCTGACCCTGAGGCTCAACGCTTCTGATATAAAACAAGCCGGTGCCCTCGCTTCACTTCACTGGCAGCTGGGAGTCGTCCCTCACTTGCATTCTTCTCTGACCCCGCGCTTGCGGTATTTCTTGGAATTCGTTTTTGACCTCTTGCATATAATCTTCAAGGGTAGGCGTTTCAGATGAGGAGGAAAGTAGACCATAAACTCTCTTCTGTGGATACACCGTCATGATTTCACTTCATCAAGAAAATGCTACATGCATAGTTGTAATATTTACTGTAACTGCTTGCTTGTTAAAAGTAACGGAAAAAACTAAAAAAAATAGTCTGCAGGTCAGAGAGGAATTTTTTTTTTTTTTTTTTTAGACTCAACTATTCTCAGCATGATCGGAGTATATTATTTTAAACGTGGTGGATGGATGCAACATGTTGTTGGTATAAAAAAATACAGTTCAATTTGAGCTCTGACTCAAAGCAACTGTGCCCCACAACTTGCAAATGTAACAAACAAACACAACCACAAAACCGACCAAATTAACAGGTGCAAAGATGATATGCACGGTGAGACAGTTAGAGCTCTTTAACTCCTGCTAATGCTGCTCCTCCAGCGACTAATGGCTAACCTCTCTGAGGAACCGACTACCTCGTCTTTTGAACTTTTCAAAATGTGAACTAAAGCACTTGACAGCGTACTTATCCACAGTTTACAGCTACTTTTGAACCACGAAATAAAAAATATGATTCCACAGTTAAAAACCATCAAGCTGCTGCTCCAAATGTACTTTAGATTTCTCAGTCCAGTTTTTGTTCGGTGTTTTTGATTACACTCCATATATTTTTGTTGTTCTTCAGGCTGTATTAAGTTGATATAAAATAATTGATTCTGAATTGGAATGCCATGTCTTAGTTTTACATTGAGTGGGTTTATACTCTTGACACCAAAATAAAAAGGTGCCCACTCTTACCTGTTTATCATCCTCAGTGACTGAAAACACCCGACTTTAATAATCCAGGAGGTTCACATATGTTTGACACTCACAGATACACAATATCAGATACTTTTCCTTTAATAAATCAGTGTCCAAGTACAATATTTGTTTCTCATTTGTTTAATCGGGTTCCTTTTATCTAATTCTGTTAAAATCAGATAATGTTTTAGGTTATATTTATGCAGAAATATAGACAATTTGCAAACTTTCAGGCTGGTAAAATATAAGAAAATGTTAGCAGTGAACCTTTTATATTATGTTTAATATAAACACTTTGTGTTGGCAGTAAACAGTTTACATATTAGAACATTTTCTTTCATTTTGTTGATAAAAAGCCACAGCTGAAACCACTGGTAACATCCAGTAACATCCATAGAGATATCTACGGAGGCCTCTGATACCTTTTCTCACAAAGCAGACAATTTCCCTAATTTATCTGAATGAGTTTTATCTCAAAGGATGTCGCGCATCATTGATGCCCCCAGTGAAGATCATCTCAACAATAATATTGGCAACTAGCTTTTTTTGTTGTTTTATTTGCTGCATTTAGTTGTGATGAAAAGCGTTGCACGTTTCACCAACCCTGCATCAGTTCCAGTGGTTCCCCTGTACGCATTTAGCATCGCCGCACCTACACTGTTGAAAAAGGACTGCGGCTGTAATCATTTATTTTTTTATTTTTTTATTTTTTTTTGAGGAGGAGACAACTCTGTCTCCTCTCTTTGGAAATGTACATCATATTATTTTTTGCTGGGCAGTGCAGAATGAAGAACTGGGAGAAAGAACGACAGCTGATCGATGTCATTCACCCGGTGGGTCATTTGGGTCAAACAAAAATCTTATGGTCAAATCTAATCTAATTTTCAGAATTTACTGTATAATACTGGTTGTTAATACTTATTTTTTTGTTCAATAATTGTCAAAAAACCTGGTTTTGCACATGTTAAATGTTTTCTAACGTGCACCTGCGTGGACTTTTTTTTTCACGTGTATGTGTGCTTCATCTCCGCTGCCACTTCATCCTGGGAAACTGAATGAGTTCTTATTGCTTACTGCTCAGGAGTCTGCATGGATGTGACGGGCAGCTTGGTTAGTCAGTACACACCATCTGAAGGAGGCAAAAGCTTTGTTGACACAACGATTTAGGCTACTGGCATTTACTGACATAACAGCTATCCAGCTCCCAATAATAGGTTTAGCACGTGTTAAATGCCAACTCCTCCCTGCTCATTCAGAGGCTGATCTTTGCATAAAGTAAACCTCTCAGAGGACATGCACGGCTGCACCACAGATGGGAGATTGTTTCATCAACAGGAGTGCAAAGAAAAGCAGTAGCTCACAGGAGAAACATGCTGGGGCTACACACATCCTTTTAAGGAAATTCAGATGTATCTAAATGCATAAGGGAGAAGGGTTTATTCATATAAAGCGATGTCTTTGTCAAAGAATGTCAGAGTAAGGATGTAGTTGTGTTTAATTAGATATTTTCTGCATAAACATGGCTTCAGTTTCATCCCACAGTTGAAAGATATGGATGTTAACTTAAATGGTGATTTAAAATTGACCCGAAGTGTGAATACAAAAAAAAAAGTGACATTTGTCAAAATTGTTGTTAGAATGTCGAGAAAGATGAAGTTTATTCTTTTAAAGCAACACTAACACCGGGGCCTCCGAGGCTAACGGTGAAAATAAGATTCATGTTATCAAGCTGCTGTCGGGAGCATATGCCACGCCTGCGCTATCGTGGAAATAAAAACTGGAACAGGGCTTTGAGAGCACCTGTTTGCATGTTTACAATAAGTGTCCATGTCCAACAAACCATTTTTCCCTGAGCAGTGTATCTCTTAAATTGTTGTTGATGGGAGCGCCGTGTCATTTCAAACAGCAGCAGCGTGACGAGGTGCTGAGCGTTTCTCTTTATGCGGAGCACTGAAGGTTCAGCGGGGTTTCTACCAGTTGCAGAGTTGAACAATTCTAAACTTGAAGTAAAACACTGGCTAGTCACTGTCACTTCTTATCCATCTGTCCAATCACAGCGAAGGAATGAGCGGGACAAAAGACACAAAGACCTGACGTCACGTCTCATTCAGCTCTGCACATACCTCACTCCTCCGAGCTGACCGCCTTCCGTAATTTGTGTCTTTCCTTGAAATTAAAGGTCCAATTTTGTAGAGCAACACTTGAAACTGTCCGTCTCACACCAAACTACGACTTCAACTAGATTCCTTCCAACTTCTGCTCCTGAATCAGACGATTGTCCTCGCCGAGATGTTTCCTCACACAAACTCTCGTGAACCCACATAGACCGGCGGGTCGTCCTCTCTGCCTACGAGTGTCAGTCTTCCTTTCAACCAGAACAAGTACTCAACTCTGTCCTGACATTTTGCTGATGAAACCATATATCTTTAAAATTGTGTTCTTGAAACACATACATTAACTTCCGCAGGTATTTGTTATAAAAGGAAAAAAGGTATCTCCGCTGTAAAAACGCTGCTCCTCCAAAGCTCTGGCGATGGCTCCCAGCTTACAGGAGGAAGAAACTCTTTGGTGGACACAGGCTTTAAGATGAGTTACCAACAATGCACATCGTGAGCAAGTACCACTGATTCACCAGAAGTACACCAAGTAGTAGTTGTCCTGTGTAAAGTAAAGTAAAGCAAAGTAAAGCAAAGTAAAGTAAAGTAAAGTAAAGTAAAGTAAAGTAAAGTAAAGTAAAGTAAAGTAAAGTAAAGTAAAGTAAAGTAAAGTAAAGTAGCAGATGGAGATCAATGGTCTGCACTTGTATAGCGCTTTATCACTGTGGTGGTGGGGCGTGGTTTGGCTCAGCTGCAGGAGGAACTGATTGGGGGAGTGGTTCAGGGAACAGGCTTCATAAGCCCGGCAGCAGTCAATCACTGGTTGTCTCTCTCTTCCCCATAAAACCTGATAGCAGGACACCGGCGGCTCACTGCTGGGGACAGGAGAGCACAGTAATATATATACTGTATTGTTTGTGGTGAAATAAACACCTTGTGAAGCTGTACTGGAGCTGGTTGTTGTTGTTCGTGCTGAAAGAACCCACAGTGATAGCAAGATGTCTGTCACAATCACCTTATGGTCTCAAAGCGCTTTTACACGGTTTTCCATTCACACACTCATGAGACTTGGTGCTCGCCAGCAGGAGACCATTCCCACACCGATGGTACGCGGTGGTGCCTTGTTCAAGGACACTTAGGCATGTGGACAGGAGGAGTCGGGGATCGAACCACCAGCCGTCCAATCAGTGCACAACCCACTCTACCGTCTGGGCCACAGCCTCCCACAGAGGGCACATCTAAAGTGTTGTAATCCCACTACTTTCTCGTTTGACAACGGAGCACAGATTCCCTTCAGAAGCAGTTGACCAAAGAACTCGAGTACCTTTATTCCTCAACTCTTCAACATCGGTGTATTTCCAACTTTTCAATTACAACAAAGAGGGAGTTGGCAAACCTAACAAAACTCTGGACTCCATATTTTAGTTTTGTCAGGTTTGCTTGTTTGGTTTTCTTCTGGAACATTTTGTCATCATGTTAGCAGTACTGTATCCTGTCCATCAACCCACCTCCCAGTCAAGCTGACGGGCAGATTGTAAGCACAGGCTGAGTTCAGAGGTTGGACATACAACATCAATCATCACCTACAAAATGTAGTTGCTACCCATCAGCCCTTCAGTGAGCCTAAAGCTTACACTACTGTAATTCAAACTATTCAAATGTGCTTGATGTCAGGCTTTGAAAACCGAGGCTGTTTATATTTCCAGTGAGTGAAGGGAAGCAGAGGAGAGAAGAAGAAGAAGAGAGAGAAACAATGAAGGAGGAAATGGGTTCAGAAGCAGAACCTGTCAGCAGCTGACATGTTAACTATAAACTCAGAGGAGAAAAACTGTTGAGGTCTAACTTGTAGATTGTTTACACAGAAATTGAAATCCAACTAAATTCATTATACATTAATGGGACCTCCTGTGAAATGAGTGACGGACCTTTCACAGCAGAGACTAACACATTATAACAACTATGTTTTTAAATTGTTTTCTTATGTTGTTTAAGGGATCTTTACATCGGTAACGTTTATAGACACTGCAGTGAAATCGTTTCAGTTCTGATCAGAAGTAAAACATAAAATGCTGCTTATCCATAAACAGGTCAAAGGTATATTTTTCCATCATCACTGTCCTTATTGGGTCCACAATAGAACTTCTGAGGTAAGGTAGGCTTTACCCCTGCCCCCCCCCCCTTCCCCCACTGGAAGAAACCCAGTACTAGGTCAAAACCAATCATCAACCATCAGTGATGTCATCAACCATCAGTGATGTCATCGTTGGTTTGTGAACATTATGAATCCTCCAGTTCAGATTCTGTCCGTCACCATCTTTGCTAGTTTGGAGCAGTTTGGAGCAGGAAGTGACCATATTTGGACGAGCTGGGGGAGGAGCCAGCGGTTGATCTGACCGATCTGATTGGAAACCTGATGATACTACGTCCCGCCCACCGATAGCTGTAACCTGACTGCACCACAGGCCTGTCAATCAAACAGAAACAAACACAAAAATACAGCTTTTTGAGGTTTATTTTCTAATTATTGAAGGATTATTTTCAGATGGACCGGCAGAAAATTAATAAGGAGTGGCCTCGCAGTTGTGGTGAAGCAAAAATGTTTTACCCAATTTATGTTCGGCCATTAAATTACGGCTCATCGTGAGAAGCTCTACTTCTGCCTTCATTAACAGTGTCATGAGCTTCTATCACCTCTTCTGTATGTTTCATGTCTCTCACACTGTAGTGGAGTGGCGGGGAGACAGACAATGGGAAGATGATCTTACTCATATTGATGACACACGTTATGTTATTGTACGTGTTACTTACTATCTGGATTTTTTTTCGTACATCTTTGCATGTCAACATTAGTCTCACATACACCTGTCTTAGATTAAGGATAAACAGGTGGAAAATGGCTGTGGTCCAAGACAATCTGAAAACGCCCGCACGTAATGACTTAATATACCTAGTTCACAACTATTCTTCAACTAAACTACTCCTAAACACTCCGATTTTACGGCCTTTTCTTTTGCACCTCTTTGTCACCCTCATTTGTCTGCCAGTCTCGTTTCTCATTCAGGTTCCAGACTTTAATGGCGTCTGGGCATGCAGCCAGGCAGTCAAATGTTGTGTGAGGCGGAATAAAGCCGTGTACCAGAGTCGAGTCACAATGACGAGTGACAACAGTCTCACATAAAGTGTCTTCCTTTCACAGAGACTCATTAGGTTGTGGCGCTGAGAGAGAGCAGCCATGCAAACCAACCTCTGTTCAGTCAGAGTGACGTATAAACAATCCAACTGCAGCACAGTGTTTCTCAGATTCTCTCACGAGCCTCCTTCCTGCAAATAATAACAAAGGCTTGGAAAAACAATTCAGGTGCATAAGTCAACCCAGAAGGAATAACACACCGGTTATCAATGTCAGCAATGCCAAGAGAGTTTTGTACCACGTTACCCTTTTCTATCCAGCTTTACTTTAACAGGAAAGAAAGACAGATTTTATTTGTAAGAAAGTGAAACAAACTGTGGTCAGCATTAAACTATAATGCTGATAAATATGTTTTGCAGGACCAGTTCTGGATGGTGGCTGCATGCGTCTGCTTCGTTTGGCTTTTCTTGACTGTGACTAAGTGTTTTAACAGCTAATATTAACCCCAACAACTCATCTTGAGTTATATGTTTAAAAAAAAAAGTGTCTAAATGAATCACCTCTCGAAGTGTCCCAAGATGATGTTATCTAAAACGCTAGAAAACCAGTCAGAAATGGAATACTTACTTTGCCTATCAACGCCCTACGGAGGATTGAGGGAAGAGCAAACGTTTGCTCATTACATTTCACAGCACACCTCCTCTGCCCTCTAATGCAGAGAACCTGCCAGTTCCCCAGCGCTGCTCTGACGTGCCTGTCAGCATAAACTGTCAGCCGTGTCGCGCTGCTAACTTCCCGCCTCCGTGGTGGTAAAGAGAGAGCAGGAGGGAGGCTGATACATGGCTGCATGGAGTGAACACATAACGTGTCTTTGAAAAGCTCCTCCGCTGCTTCCACAGCTCAAATGTACAGCAGGTCTGAACCAGACGATGTGCCACAGCGCCTTCAAGGAACATCTCCACATGTTGCATTTTAGACTTTTAGTTTTTGTCACCAGGCAGTTTTCATAAAGCCAGAATACTTTCTGTATCTGATGTATAGAAACTGTAACTTTGCTTGTTAGCGTTACAGTCAATGATTTTTCATTCAAACCAGCAGCCCCTCACTAAAACCAACCCAGTATCACAGCAAAGCGTGAAATGGACACACCCATCCTCTACCGCTAAACGTGAGATAGCTACACTTGGCGGTGTCCAGGCGTGACAGTTCCACGCATTGCTGCAGTGGGCCGGCGTGTCTATTACATATTTATAGGCATGAAGCTTACATGTTAAAGTCGTATTAATCCACAAACAAATGTCCAAACTACACTCCATCCAGCTCTTACTGTACAAAAAAAAAGAAACAAAATATCTGTACACACAGATGGACAAATTTATGAGGCTGAAGATTTACACAGCTGCATGCTTTTGCATCTGTGCCCTCAGTGTTTTTACCATATCGTCACCTTCCTCAAATAATGGCCAAAGTCATTTTTTCAGGTTTTTCAGAAAACACAAAAAACTTAACCAAACGTTGATTATATTATATTTATTAATAATTTCACTCAAAAAGGTTATGACAATAGATGACTATTGACATACTAATAACAATGTCTATCAATTATGTAACATAAGAGGAATAAATGTTAAAAAAAAATTAACATGCCTTTTTAAAGCAATTTTAAACCTTCAACTCTGTCAACAATAAAGCATAACTAACAAACGAACTCAACATAATGCTGAGGAGGCATGTGCATCCCCTCACTTCTCCCTTCAGATGTTCTTTGCTGGGTTCTTGACTGATGTCTATTGATGTGGCAAATTGTCAAAGAAGTGATGACACTCGACGGGCATGACGTGTTTCATTGACTGGAGGTCCTGGAATACAGGCGGCTGGCTTGGCTTTTTGGACACAACAGCACAGCTTGCAAGTCCATTGTCCAAACGGACTTCTCATTATTCGCAGAATCTTTGTCACAGGATTTCTTTTGCCTCGCTTCATCTTTCTGGGTGACGTGCATCATATTCGGCCTTACTGATATTCCCATGCTTGAATGAAACACAAACATCACACTGATCTTTTGGCAGAATGAATACGGAATAGTTCTCTTCATGGAACACATCTGTGAAATATCGTATTCCAACGGCCATCACGCCAGCAGTTGCAGCGGACTGTTGATATTCCCGATGTAGTTGGGAGATGGTTGTGCCTGGGTGAAGGAACTTCTTGTCTTTGTAGGTCTCTGTGCTTCTGCGGTAGTGTGAACCAACAGTGGGCAGGTCCTTCAACCAGTCCTTGAGGAAATCCTTGACATCAGTTCCAAGCTTTGCATGCTTGCCACTCTTAGGTCCAGATTGTGTCTTTGCTCAGCCAGTGTGGAACAGTTCTTTCAGGGAGACCAAGTGGAGAGGAAAAAAGTGCCTTGCACACGTTGAGACTCGTTCCATCTTGAAGCTTCAGTTGGTAGGACAATGATGAATTGCGTTGGGATCCCTCAGCAACTTTCATTTGCTTCATGTTAACCTTTGTGACCAAAGTGGTGACGTATAACCGACGTTCTTCCCAGGTGTTCATTTCCCAAATCTTCTGAAATATCCACTGCCGCTGCTCTTCTGTAATGACTTGGCAGTCTCGAGTTGAGACTCGCTGACATAACTTGGAGTTGCAGGGAGGACCCATAGCCTTTGCACTTATTTCTTTGCCACCTTGGCTCTTGTATGACATTCCTTTGAGACGTTTCTCCTTGGATTCATTTTGCTTCCATGTTCCTGGACTAAGGCGTTTATTTATTTTCCTTTTGGCCGTATTGTTGAAATCAACATCCTCATCCTGCTGTTCTGGAGTTGTTGCCACCATGGTTAGGCTGTCTTCATTTTCAGGGGCAGCGGACACGTCACAGGATGGGGTATAGTCTGGATCGCTGATGACATCATCTTCATCAGATATGTCCTCTTCATGGTGTGGATCAGTCTGCCTGCCATCTTCAACAACATCAACGAGAGTGTTTAAGCTATTGTCTGCTCCATCTGAAACAGTCTCGGCCTGGTACATGCTGCTTCATCTCTTCAACAACGGTCTCATTGTCATTTTCGGTGGATGAAGCCTGATCGGTCTCAGAATTGTCAAGTGCATCTCCTACCGAAATTTAAAAACATTTCAACCCTTTGAGGTGTACGATCACAAATGTGTGATCATTCTGAAAAACATTCATTGCCTTGTGGTCACTTGTATTAAGTTACATCAGGGATTCCCAAAGTGGTGTGCATGCACCCTTAGGGGTGCACAAGCTGCCTCTAGACACTGCACAACAGGCATACTATAATACCAGTCAAATGATGTTATGATTACTAATATTATGTTCAAGTGAGATTTTCATTGACTAAAATGCTGAATAAAAAGACTGAATAAAAAGACTAACTAACTATGCAATATTTGTAGCCTCGCCTATATTATAGTAAATTTCATCACTTACCAATAGGAGACGAGCCCTGAATCATGGAAATAACTCCAGTGGCTCGGTAGATTTCCGTTCTTCTTGATGCAGCCTACATCTTGAAAAGCTTGTAAAATTGCCTAAGTCACATTGTCTTTTGACTTAGGCAAAATAAAACGGCCTAAGTCACACTCTTGACATAGGCCGTTATACTACAGGGGTAGAACCACATGATCTGTTCAACTGAGGCTGTAGGCGATTTTACCAGAGGTGGCCAGCATCATATCATGAGGAGATGATTTGGGCAACGAAATAATTTTTATAAAAAAATTACATAGGCCATTATTTTAGGAAGGTCACGATATTTAAATGAAGCCTTTAATTTAAAAATTCCAGTAATTTTAATTGAAGGCTGAAATTCTAATGTTGCACTCAACAAAACAAGGGTTTTGTTAATCTTTTGACAAGGAACACATTAGCTAAATGTATGAGTAGACACAAAAATACATTCTACAAAAAGAAAACAAACACTGAACAACTCCACCTCATGACATGGTAATCCATACGTCAACCCACTGCCATGAATATCTCATTTTAATCAAGATAAAGCTGTACACACTCATGGACCAATCAATTCACACTCTTGTCAATATCAGTCTGCCAGCACAGACCATGCACATCCAATACATTCAACTGGGCCAATGCAGCAGGCTCAATGTCGCAATGAACAGCTGAAGAATAAATCCCAACAGTTCAGTGTCATCACAAAATAAACTCTTAACTGAACACAAGAGATTGATGAAAAAAATACAGTATGTAAGAGGATCTAAAGAAGGAGTTATAAAAGGTGTTCTTTGCATCCTTTTGTCTGACATTCAGTTCCAGTGGACTCTCTCAGCTGCCACCAGTCCAGCTTTCCTCACATTAAAATCTATTCAGTGTTAAACAGACAGTAAATAGAAGGAGGGAGAAGAGACCAAAGTAGAATTTAGCAGCCTTAATGTCGACATTCACCGACACTGGATAGTTTGGACTACCTGCTATTCACCATAATCCAACACCCAGAAACAGTCAGTCAGCCCTGCAGAGTGTTTTTACTTCCATATGGAGAGCCAGATATGGAGACACGTTTGCCACTTGTGTTTGTTCTTATTAATAATACATTGTTCTGTCCTGCTTCTTGTTCATGACCTGCAAAATTGCCTCCCGCACAAGTACGGTAGCAGCACCTACATGCTGCATGAAAGCTGGGAGGGACGGAGTCAAAGAAACACAGAATACACTCAGTCTGACTGTGTATGCAACCCTGTGGAGCTGCAAGGCTGGAGCCAGGCTGGGCACAGGAAGAGAAAGGTTACAGCACACTGGCCATAGGTGAGCCTTGCTTGGATGAGTACACAGAGTTTTTAAATACAATTTACAGTCATTTTTGTTTAAATAGGACCACTTATGCTGGGGACAGATACAAGTGGAAGATTAGACACATAAAGCATGTATTTTGAGCCAACAGTACCTCTGGGAGTTAGCGTCCTTGAGTCAAATTAAATCCTGTTCCAGCAAATTACACTTAAATAAAAAAGCACAAGATTCAATTTCCATTTCCTTTTCTGCTTCTTGTCCAACAGTGTTCAGGTTATTCTCACACTTCCCCGGGTGCTGTCAACTCAAATGAGACGTGCCGTCCTGTAAAGCATTCTGACTGGGTCATGCTGATCCGATGCATCAATTGTGAGTGCGAATTGTGAATTATATCTCCGAAAGCAGCCACACATTTCAGTAATATGTACTGTAGAGCGGGCATCTCCAAACCAGATCGCGATGTACCGGTAGAACGGGAACCGGTTCTGAGTAGATCGTGGAAGGTTCAAACAATATGCAGTGTTTCCTACACATAGACTCACTTGGGTGGGCCGCCCAGGTATATTTGGTGATCTATTTAAGCTTATTTTAGTTCATTTATTTTCTTTAACCTGTCCGAAAGGACGATCAACTAACACAATCAATTAACGAGTGGATACTCTCCCTTCGTTCTCCTCCACCTGTGAGCACTGACATACAGAGATCAGAGGACAGAAACTGAGCTGGAAAGAAACCGGTGCTCACAAATTAGGTAAATAACCTAAATACGTTTTTTTCAACTGGACCGCGGAGCAGTTGAAAAAGTTACACCGCAGTTCAGTTGAGTGCCGCGACTTTTCAAATTAAAAGCCCTCCAGTTTTACACAGCTTCCAGACATATAGTAGGTTTTGACTTGGACGTGTTTCTTTCAGGAGGAGCAGGGGGTCCCAATCAAAGGGGAAACACTAGATTTCATTAGTTAAATCATATATTAGAACAATTTATTTGACACTTTTCAAACCAGAGGTTTGAGCTGTGTGGATGATATTCATACTCACTCTCTGTGTTGGAAGGCAGAATCAGTCTGGCCAGCAGTAGAAGATGAAGGGCTGCCCTGGTGAGTGGCAACAGATGTCTGAATCTCAGGTCCATGGTCTTACTCCTCTCCGGTCCTTACACTGCTGTTAATTGTCTATGACAGCACACATTGGTAGAGTGACTCCTGAAAAAAGAAAAGAGAACTGATGTCAAAAGACAAATTCTGCATAACTGCATTTCAGTGTAGTTCATTCAAGATGTATAAAGTCTTATTTTATTTCCTACTTTCTGTTCTAAACATCTGGTTGGGTCCACGAGTCATATTAGTGATTTTATACATGTGCTTGTAGTTTATTTATTTTATCCTATAAAGATATTTTTGCTCATATTTTTCTTCAATGCAACTTCATTACAATTATGAGGAACTTTATGTCATGCGTTTGCAGCAGGTGTGCCATGCTCATCTCATTTGTGATGTGAAAACATAAACAGAAAACACATGACAATTACAAATATCTACAACTAATGCAGGCTGGCACAAAAGCCTTGCAGTAGGCTGAAGTTTTAACATTCCCAGTCACAAACAGCAGAAGCCTTCTCCCCATACTTCATGACAGAAACTATCCTGCTGATGAACCAGCCCCTTTCATGCATGAAGCTCTGATTCCAATCGCAAATGAGAAGTTAAGAGGCTTCATCAGTTAATCAGAAACTCCACTTCATGTGAAACACAAGCACCTGATCTGGAGTCAGTTCCCATTCCTAAAGCGTTTCACTCAATCATCCCGTTCTGTTTTTATTGGCATTTTACTCAGCGTCCCAACTTTTTTGGAAACACGGTGGTTTCCTTTATGTTCGGTATCACAAAGTTTACACTCTGATCCAGGTGAAGATCAATAGTCAATACTAAAACACTGAACACTAAGAATACATGGGTTTATGTTCACAATGACCATGAATGCAGTGAATGCACAAACTACAGACTCCACCATGAGAAGACCTCCTCTAAGCTTTACTTATTATATAGCACGGCTCACAAAAGAGAAGGATAAAGAATTCTTGAAGAGCAACCAGACCTACTCCACAGATTATACCGCCTGTAAAGCACATCAACTTTTGCCAAACAATGGGTCAACCCACTCAACCACAGTTTACTTTTTCAGACTGCCCTCTGAAAGTCGAGTGAGATCATTGGTCAGAGACCCTCAGTTGACTTACATTCTTCAAGTCAAGCAGTCATTTATTTTATGGAGGTGGAGGGTAGGGAGGCGGTTAAGGTTATTTTACCCACCGATACTAACTAACTAGGTGAGAGAGGCACACAAGGTGACCAAGATGAGTTTGCCACACAATCCTGAGGTTACAGCAGAAAGGTTTGAGAAGCTCTGGTATATTTGTTTGTTTGGAAAAATTAAAAAGACTGAATAGTCGAAACTTTGTATTGACCTGCCAAATCTGATTGGACTGACAATATTCTGAGTCGGTTAGAACCACAGACTGGATATAAAAGTGTTCGTAGCTTCCGGCTCCCAAAAATGGTTCCGATGCAGAAGTACCTTAAACTGCAATACCAGCGAGTGCCACTAGAGGTCGGCTCCAAAAAGCCTCCGGCTCCATAGACTCCCATTCAACTTCTCTCCTCAAATCCAAAGTGAATAAAATGTGTCCATCAGTTATCTCGGTGTTGTTAGCTAAAGTCACTCCTTCTTATTAGTTTTCTGGAGGTCCATCTGAAAATAATCCCTCATTCATTAGAAAAGAAGATTCAAGAAGACCTGTTCTTGGGGGCCTGTCTGTTTGATTGACAGGCCTGTGGTGCAGTCAGGTTACAGCTATCGGTGGGCGGGACGTAGTATCGTCAGGTTTCCAATCAGATTGAATCCAGCCAGATACAATGATTTATTTATTACAAGCCCCTGCGATTATAAAAAAAACAACCAAAAAAACAATGTTATCTACAGGGACATCTGCCTGCGGTTTTACAGTATTGTATGATATGCAGTGGCTGGTTTATTATTATCACAAACATATTTCTTGTTGTGTCCCCTTTTTCACCATTGATAGAAAAAAGCATAGATCTGGAACGCAATTAACCCAGTTTTCACAGCTTCCCTGATTTCACATCAAAACCAAATATGGGCTGAGATAGAAAGCTGTGAATTCAGGGAACACAGAAACACAAGACAATCAAAGAGAAAGAACAACCATCAGACTGTATTTTCGTCCGACTTTCCTCATTTCGCAAATAAAATCAAGGGCTGCATGAATCCCATTCTACCAGTTTACCTACTCTTCAGTATAATCCATGTCAAACACGTTTTTGGAATCAACTTGGAAGAGAAAGCACAATTCACAAAACACAAGCTTTGAATGTTTCCCCAGTGTGACTGAAAACTCATTTCACCGTTCGCTCTGAAAGTGTAATTACAGAAAGTCTCCGAAAAGAAGCAGACAAAGTTTAGGAACAGTTCCCGACACCTTCGATGCCTCATTAGGTGTGCCGTGACAGGACCTGAGCGACAGGGAGAAGTGCTGGATTTTCAGTCTTTGCGGAGCAACTGCATCAGCTACCAACAGCCCTGTAGAGACAACTCACTCTGTTTGGTTACTTTTTACTTTACAGCAATGCAGTGTTTTAACATATCTATTGCAGTATTTCAGTTTTTGTCTGGCAGAAATACCCTCCCCCCACCCCCCAAAAAGTGAAAAACGATGAGACAGATGATCACGCCACTTCAAAATGCCTCAAACCTTTAGCAACCTGAGCAATTAGCTCAAACATTCCCTCAGATTATCAAGTTCAGTACAAATACAGGTGCAACCAAAGTACAGGTAACAGTACAATAGGCTTTAGCTAAACAGCCGAGGCTAAAACAACCCAAAAATGGCAAAATTAGAACACCGGATAGTAAATGTGATATAAAGTTTACAAAAAACTTAGATGTATACATATGTTATTAAATATGATAAAACCATCCCATGCCTTGTATCACCTAACATTGAGGCAGGCCAAAGATGTCAACTGGGCCTGGGCAACAAGTTGCTTCAAGTACCTTTGGTGAGAAATCAAACAGATCAAATAAAGTCTTTAAAACATAATCAGCTTTACAACAAGCCTTCCAGAAGCAGATCCTGCTCCCCAGCCACACTGGGCAAAAAGCATCAAGATTAAAGCACTGACTGATACCTATATATACCTGGTCCTCATGACACAATAGTTCCCAGGTGTGTGACTGCCAGTGAGCAAGGCAGAGGGCGGGTCTTCCATAGAGGGAGAAGCCAATCTGGCTTCAGAAAGGTATTGCAGTTAAATAAATACTGTAAAATTACTCACCAAACATCACTAAATAAAGATCATACAGCACTGACATGTTGCCCAGGTGATTTATGGAAAAATAAACTCTGCCACACTTCTATGGCCGCGTTTCTCTCTTTTTGAACGTATTTTTCTTTTGCCGTTAATAATCTGATTAGATCCTTGATATTTTTCCACATTTTTCTCTGAAATTGTACAACACAGACAGTAAAGTCAAAGAATTAACATGTTTTATGTTCCCAAAAATGTTCACAGGAGTAAAATAAAGAAACATGGCATGTTGTGTGGGAGTGAGTTTATATTTTTTCCATAAATCATTTTTCCTCTGACAAGCTGGGCTGTATGATCTTTATATAATCATGTTTGGTGAGTAAATATATAGATACTATTTTCTTTACAGTATTTCCATAATTTCGATATGTTTCTGAAATGATTTGGGGTAAAAGTTTGATCATCATCCTCCTGTTTCCGTAGTTTGGTTGTAGAGAGGTGAGGGCGTCGGTGTATTCAGACACTCGCCCTCAATGAAGACGTCCTCCACGGCCGAGAGTGCGACTCCACACCGATCAGGGAGTGGGAGGATGGAGGGAACAAGTTTGTTCTCACCCCTTCACTCTGTTCAGTGTGATTTCCTGTCTATAAATGCATTTGTAATATGTCTTATTAGGATTTCACAATAACTCTCTTAATATTCTCCTGTTGCTCCTGTCCACATGCAGAAGTGTCCTTGAGCCAGACACTGAACCCTGAGTTGCTCCTTTTATGACTTATGTTTTGCAAGTAGCCGAGATTTGCAGTGTCGGTGGTGAATAGCGTGGCGGGCTAACTGTCAGCAGAAAATAAAATGAAGTAAGGAAACAGCCTCAGGCTGGATACAGATGTGAAAGTTGGCATCACCAGCTGATTTGGATCCTCAATGTGGAAATTCAGGTTCAGACCATGCAGAACTTACAGAATATTGTAAAAAGGAAGTATTCACCATGAATGGAGATGAAAACTCTGAGTCTTTTACTACTGATCAACATTTGAAATATAATAAAATATACATACACACTCCAAGAACACATCGGAGCTAAATTCCCACAAGCATCAACTTTAGAGAGATATAGGAGTTTGAGAGGAGCCACAGTGAGTCGTTGGAGACATAACGTGAGAGGAGTGACAGTCAAAATCCAGCCGAACTGCTGTCATTTTTTCCCCTGCAGTTCAACAGTGCTTTGTAGACACCGATTAATCTGCCTCATCACTCTGTGGAGACCGAGATACTATACAGGCCATTTGTGGACAGGATTATTCACTTACTGATGGCCCAGACAGCTGGAAATAAAAAAAAAAGACTGTCTGTCAGCAGGCAGCCGCAGCACATAGACGAGAAGCAACCTTCAGAGAGCTTTGATATGTTAATGCAGTGAGATCAATCAATCAACAATCATTTCAATCTTTTCATGAATCTGCTCGTCTGATAACGTGCTCATCAATTATAGGGAAAAAGCAACCTTCATGTTCCCTGTTGAGTTTTTGCTGTGGTTGAACAACAATATGACCGAAACCAATTAAATATGCGTAATGGTTTTGTCAATAATAATTTCCACATATTTAACGTCTTTTCTTTTTTTTTTATTACAATGATGAATCCACTTCTTGTCTAAATCTGCACCGAGAATCCATTTCCTGAATCAATTTGACTGGATGTCATGGAGTGTTGGTTACCTACACAGAAATGAATGGAGAACTCAAAAATCCCCAACAGCTGAAATGAAATCTCCCTCCACACACACATTACTGAGAAATAATAAAAGACGTTATGTCAGCATTAGTTTACATCTTATACATGCTGCTGTGCTGGCCCTCACCAAGTCCAGCAGTTTTGTTGTTAAAAACAGTGAAAGGTTTGCGTCCACTGATCCGTCTTTCACATCATTTCTTGCCCTCATTGCTGCTGCAGTCTAACAAAGCTAAGTGAAGGTAGTTACCTTCATACCATAAATCTGCTAGATTTTCTCTCCATACAGAGAACATACAGAACAATGTTTTCTCAGTACGTGATTCAATTCGCTTTGTTTCTTGAAGATGGATACAGGTGGCTCTAGTAAATAATTTACATCCCTCAAATGTGCACATTTCAGCCCATTCCTGCCACAGGAGCTCATTTTCCTGGAGGTCAGTGTGCTGTGAAGCCCAATCCTTCCACATAGAAACACAGGTGGGGAGAAAGACAGAGGGGCCGAAGAGTCTGTGATCCCATTGGGTGCATATCAAATGCATATAGTTACAACGTTGGATGTTCATATTGAATGTGGCCAAAGTTTCAAATATTGAGCTAAAAGCAATTAATTTGAACTGAATAGTTTGTGATAAGCTCACATCACTTAATCACAGATTTCTTTCTATGTGGACATCTGCTTTAGCATCAGCATGCCCACAAAGTTCAGACTGACGCTGCACGAAGGCGGTTAACGGCTCTGCTACGTGCAACCGCCAGGACGTTCAGACCACGAGCTCGCCTGGTGAGACGTTTAGGGAACATCTGTAAATTGGGCTACTGAACTTTACCTGGGTTACAATAGCATCACACAGTTGCTGCAGATTTATCAGCTGCACATCCGTGATGTGAATCTCCCGTTGCACCACATCCCAAAGCTCCTATTAGATGGAGATGTGGTGACCGTGGAGACCGTTGGAGTCCAGTGAACTCATCGTCATGTTCCAGAAACCAGTTTGAGATGATTTGATCTTTGTGACGTGGTGCGTTGTCCTGCTGGAAGCAGCCATCAGGAGACGGTCCACTGAGGACATAAAGGGACGGACACGGTCAGCAGCAATACTCAGGTAGGCTGTGGTGTTTACATGATGCTCAGCTGGTACGAAGGACTCAAAGTGGGACAAGAAAATATCAAACCACCATCACACCACCACCACCACCATCAGACCACCATCACACCACCACCATCACACCACCACACCACCACCACATCACACCACCATCACACCACCACCATCATACCACCACCATCACCACCACCATCACACCACCACCACACCACCACCATCACTACCACCATCACCACCACCACACCACCACCAGCCTGTACCACTGATACAAGGCAGGATGGATCCACGCTTTCATGTCGTTGACACCAAACTCTGCCGACCATCTGAATGTGGCAGCAGAAATCCAGACTCATCAGATGGAGATGTTACTCCGATCTTCTCCTGTCCAATGAGCCGGTGTGAATCCAGCCTCAGTTTGCTGTTGTTAGCTGACAGGAGGACCCGGTGGTCTTCTGCTGCTGGAGTCCGTCTGCTTCAAGCTTCCAGGTGGTGTTCAGATCTTCTGCATACCTCGGTTGGAACGAGTGCTTATTGCAGTTACTGTTTCCTTTCTATCATCTCCAACCAGTCTGGCTGTTCTCCTCTGACCTCTGACCTCTGGCATCAACAAGGCATCAGAGAACTGCAGCTCACTGGATATTTTCTCTTTGTCGGACCGTTCTCTGTAAAGCTAGAGATGGTTGTGGGTGAAAATCCCAGTAGATCATCAGTTAGTGAATACTCAGACCAGCCCGTCTGGCTCCAACAACCTGCCACCTTCACCTTCACTGAAATCACCTTTCTTCCTCGTTCTGATGCTCCGTTTGAACTTCAGCAGCTCGTCTTCATCGTGTCTTCATGCCTCAATGCATTGAGCTGCTGTCATGTGATTGGCTGATCAGATATTTCATTAACGAGCAGTTGAACACCTAATAAAGTGGCTGCTGAGTGTATTAGTCATGATTGATAGAAGAAAACAAGAAAAATCCCAGTTTATTTTCAGCACTGCAGCCAGGCTGATCAGGAGTAATGTCTCTGTTGAGCCTTATATTCCTTTAACGCTCGGTAGTAATGACTTCACGCCCTTCTTTACAGACAGAATTGTAAATATGAAGTAAAACTTGATTGTATCTTTCCTCTTGGGATTTCTTAAGGTCTATGGACTTATAGCCAATCTCCTCTTTCTTTTAAAATATTTGAAAAAGCTGTCACAAATCAATAATGTGACCATTTGCACAGGAATGACTTGAGGATTTTCCCTCAGGAGTTGGAATGCATTATAGCACAGAAACAGCACCACTGACAGTTAACAATTCAGACGAAGTTTCCTCAGTCAGTGGACTAACCTCCATACTTCCTGCTAGATCTCTGTGCTGCATTGATCACAACATTGTATGACAGAGACGGATCATTAAGTTAGTCATTCAGTTCCACAGGGCTCTGTAGTAGAACATTTCACATTACACATGCTTCCTTTTGGCAATATTATTAGGAAACACTGAATCATTTTCCGTTGCTATGCAGATGACACCCAGTTATATTAATCAAGATGAAACAAATCGCTTAGTCAAACTTTAAGCATATCTTGAAGACATAAAGGCCTGAATGACTTGTAATTTTCTAAATGTGAATTCAGACAAAAACAACTCAGTAACTCACTATCTGACCTCTCAGTTACTCTGGATGGGATTGCCTTGGTCTCCATTAGTACCGCAAGTAACCTTGGATGTACTTTTATGTTATGTATTTTATGTCCTTTAAATCAAGTCTCTGGGAACTTCTTTCACCTTTCAAGATTAGGAACATCCTGTCTTATAGCGATGCTGAAAAACTAGTTCAAACATTTGTTAACTTCTGTGGAGTGATGTAATTCCTTGCTATCAGGATGTCCCAGTAACTCTCTAAAAGGCCTCCAGTTGATTTAAAATGATGTAGCAAGTGTACTGATGGGGTTTAGCAAGAGAGATCATATTTGTCCCATAATATCTTCCCTGCAAAATCAAGAAACAAATTTATAGTCCTTCTCACATGCAATGCCCTTAATGACCAAGTTGTATCAAATATTTGAAGCTTTATAGTTCCCTTTTATTTCAAATGATCT
Source organism: Brachyistius frenatus (assembly GCF_029030835.1). Lineage (NCBI taxonomy): Eukaryota > Metazoa > Chordata > Actinopteri > Embiotocidae > Brachyistius > Brachyistius frenatus. The sequence goes on along the minus strand of NW_027210791.1, from coordinate 200,398 downwards.
CTTCTGGAATCAGCTCCCAGTTTGGGTTTGGGAGGCAGACACCCTGTCAAGTTTGTTTTGGGTGTGGAGGGTGGAGGATAACTGTGGCTGAATGACAGCTATCAAGCAGCTCAGAGACATTCTGCTGATATTCAACATTAAGCATCATAAAGAGCTTATTTATGACTGATGCATGTGGCATGCTGTGCATTTTAACTGCGTTACAGGACACATATGGGTCAGCGGCGGCATACAACCACTAGGCAGTAACTCTAGTTTTATTGTTTCTCTCTACCTCTGTTGTATTTGTCGCTAAAATATTTTATCTCCATTAGGGATAATTAAAGTCATACATTATCTTAAGTTTGATTTAACATTCATTTTCACTGGGAAAGGTACATGGACCAGTTTCTCAAAGTCTACCACAGAATTTACAGCCAATTTCTGGTGAACAGTCAATTTGAGTTAGTTATTTGAGTTTGACTTTCATTCATAGAAAACAAATTCAATTTCATCAGATTCTATTTTGAAAACCTGGAAGTACAGTATGAGATTAAAAAACAGGTTTATAAATTCAATACCTGCCTGCACAAATATCCGCCCATCCTGAGCAGTATCGCCGAGTCACTCATCATTTCCCTCCATGTTCATCCATCAGCATATCCATGAATCTGGAGACAGACAGGCGGGCTGAAAGATGGGCAGCCCCTGAGCTCAGTCTAATAAATCCCTCTTTGTGTATGAATCATGACATTCAAAGAATCCCAGCTCTCCCCTGTTCTTCATTTTACTGTCCCATCAGCCTGGGTTCATATAATGAAGGCAAAGAGTGGTTGTCTTCGATCATGAGTCCTGTCAGGACAGTCAGTAAAATGGACTTTTTCTTTTGCTGTTTTCAACGGTTGTTCTGGGCTATTCATTTTAGGTGTGATTGTCCGACTCCGGTCACAAAACGTTCCTGCAAATGTTTCACAATAAAAAGCTTTTTAAGAAATGAGGGGTTTCTATCAAATAAAACACTGGAGGGCTTTTAATTTGAAATAAAACAGGAAGGGTTGAGTTTGTATGACTGCATAATGCAGTAACTATGACAGCGCAAATGGTAGATTATCATAACAAGGTTTCCAGTTGATGTCATGAATCATCCATCCATCTTCTATCTGTCCACGCTACATCCTGAACAGGGTCACGGAGGGGGAGGAGCCTATCCCAGCTCACTGAGGGCGAAGGCAGGGTTCACCTGGACAGGTCGCCAGCCTATCACAGGACCAACACACAGAGACAGATGGAAACAAAGACCATTCACACTCTCCTTCACAGCAAAGGGCAATTTCTTCCAGAATCACCAATTAACCTGAAGTGCATGTTTCTAGATGGTGGGAGGAGGCCGGAGTGCCCGGAGAGAACCCACGCAGGCACACGGAGAACATGCAAACTCCACACAGAAAGGCTGCAGGCTGGGATCAAACCAATTTGACCATAGCCTAGTGCCTTCTATATTCATCTGTGCATGAAAATCATGGAGAGGTTGAAGTTAGGGTATAGATCAGACTGGCATTAAGTCATCCAGGGCGGGCTCTCATCACAACACCCCTTTAACACATTTAAAGAAGTAGTTCCACTTTTGGGATGTCTGTAGAGTAAATATAAGGCACCAGCCAGCAGACTGTTAGCTTAGCTGGACATAAAGGCTGGAAACAGGACGCAGCCAGCGTCTGAAGGCTAAACAGTCTCCTTTGTGTAATTCATACAAAATCCAAATTGTCAAAGCAACAATTTCACATTTTCATGAGGTTTTGTCAGATATGTGCTGAACTATTTATTGGCTGGTTGCTTTGCCATAGATAATGGGCTTAAATGTTGGGACAAAAATAATTATAGCAATAGAATTGCTTCAATTAAAGGATTTGTTCATGGAGTCAAAGTAAATGTGTATTTAGTAGAAACCTGACAAGTAGATATCTGACCGGTTGCAGACTGAGCTGAGAAATAGCATTAGCAGTACTTAATAAGACACCTTCATATTTTTTTATTATAGAAAAATAAACAAGCTTCGAACTCTAACTTGTGCAAGGACATGACTGACTTAGTTAAGTCTTTTAAATGGTTTTGATCACAACTGACTAACATAATACTAAAATGTTCAGCAGCTCTTTGAAAGAAGAGAGCAGTCCATTATGAATCAGATAGGCTTTAACAAAACCCAGAACAATCCCTTCAAGGACTTTCTTTGCAGCTCCTAAATCAGAGAGCCCCCTTGATGAGCGGTAGACCCATGAAATAAGACTAGTTCCTTCTGGCTCGTGTAATAAAGAAAAGCCTTGAAGCAGGATATTTACATTTATTATTTATAAACATTTTAGATCATCGCTACTTAGGTCATATATTTCCAATTTCATCTAAAGAACTTCAATTACTTGTAAAAATTGAATGCGCACTACAAAAAAAATCCAAACAATTCATGTTCATAATGTCGCTGGGACAGAGATGAATTAAGTTCAACACAGATCCCAACTATTGATGATGACAGCCTCAACAATAGAGGCAGAAAATAAAATGGCAATAAACTCCTACATCAAAGAGGTAAGGAGAACAGTGAAATGATTTCTTCATAAGGCAAGTAAATTACTTGCGTTGATGTTATCTTCATCTTGATCTCCATCCCACTGAGGTAGAAGGTTTCACATAGACTTCAGACATGGCACCGTATGTGTGTTTGGACATCATTTATGGTGAATGTCTTTTGTGGTTGTTTTTTGTCTGTAAAAACACAGCCTTACTGAAAACCTTATGAAATATTCATCAGAAAGATGAGAGTACACAGAGCCTCAATGCTAATCAATTAATACTGTACATACAACCTTTCACAATAACCTGGATAAAAAGCTCAAAAATGGCACACAAACTACACAACAGCAGGATTAGCTCCATTATTATAGGAATCTCTGAGGTGATTAACCTGCCGAGGGCAAAGTCCTTTCCAGCTTGAGGCACCGACCAGCAGAGCAGAGGGAGGACAGTAAGGGGTGATGCACTTTTATAAGCTCTCCTTGTTTGGACCAAAATGGAAAAGTGCCATAAGCTGCAATACCAGCGAGTGCCACTAGAGGTCGGCTCCAAAAAGCCTCCGGCTCCATAGACTCCCATTCAACTTCTCTCATCAAATCCAAAGTGAATAAAATGTGTCCATCAGTTATCTCGGTGTTGTTAGCTAAAGTCACTCCTTCTTATTAGTTTTCTGGAGGTCCATCTGAAAATAATCCCTCATTCATTAGAAAAGAAGATTCAAGAAGACCTGTTTTTGGGGGCGTGTCTGTTTGATTGACAGGACTGTGGTGCAGTCAGGTTACAGCTATCGGTTTGGTAAATTTGTGCTGTTTAAAGACACACACACACACACACACACACACACACACACACACACACACACACACACACACACACACACACACACACACACACACACACACACACACACACACACACACACACACACACACACACACACACACTCCATCCTGACAGGGAAGGTCAGAGAAATATGTTTATATTATTTGTTCCAAAAACAATATCTGCACACGCAGGTGGATGAACCTAGCTGTCGCCTTCCCCACTTGTATATCAGCGAATAACAATGCATTTTATTGGTCATACATACATGATGACATCATATAAAATGCTCTTACATTGCAGACTGTAATGTGTCATTACTGCTCTGGTTGCCAAACTGTAGTTTTGCTCTAATATACTTTTTGGACAGCAAAGGCTTTATGAGAAAACAACTCCTTGCATAACCTACTATGTACACTGTAAAAAACAAGTGCATCCTAAAAAATTCAAATCTGGAAGTATGTTTTGAAAGAAACCACATTCTGTTATTGTGTTATTTATTTAACACAAGACAAGCTCAGTCCGACCTCTTCAGGGGACAGTTTGTGTAGGCAATTCTAACAGGTAGATTTAACAAAAGTGGCTACTTTAATGATGATTTATAGTTTGTACTATACATCAACTGACCATTTTTCCTGTATAGATAGATAAGATAGGAAGTCACTTTGATGTGTCAGAAAAAATATTAAATATTGAAAATAAAAAGATACAAATTTAATTTAAATTGAATGATTTGCCTTTGTAAAAATGTACCAATTGTATGAGCTACTACCTTAATCAGAGGAGTGTGTGTATATATATTTAAATATTCAGTGACAAGCATTCACATTTATAGGGCTGTGTAACCAAACGTGTGTTTACTGTCAAGTGATTTTATCACAGCAGGACCTGATTCACTGTCAGCCAATGGCATCACATCCGTCTGCAACAAAGATAATTTCTCTCTGCTGTTGCTCCAAACTGCAATTTCACCGGGTCAAAAGACGCATCAATCAAACTGTAGTTTCTCTTGAATGGATGAGTGATGTGAGCTGCCTTTCAATGACGCTGTAAAATCACCGATTTTAGTCAGGCTTCAATAATACTGGCAGTGAATAGATCCATGAACTTCAAAGATTTGATTTGCAAAAGTCTCTTGGAAACATTGAGTCTGAGTCTGCTACTCTATCTGTATGTTTTGCATCACGTTTCTCCTCCAGGAGAGCGCTCTAACGACACCTTTAGTCGTTTTTAGACGTCTGACTGAAAGCCAAGGCCACACATGCAGTCTCTTCTTCAACACTTTTATTTTCTGAAATCAGCACATTGTTGCAGATAAAACAGCTCAAAATACAGTGAAAGTCAGTGATCTAAGTTATTAGCTTAACTTTTGTGATTATTAAATGCCATTTTGTAATTGATCTTAAACATCCAAATGTGCTCTTCTCTATTTTTAGTCCGAGGGCTCTCATTATGACGTGAAAGTGCTTAATATAACCTGTAATATGATTACTACATCATGCAAACACCAATTAATTACAGGACGCAGTCTCAATATGACATTAGTATGACATGAAAGCATTTTGAAGTGTTGGTAAAAACATCTCTACAATGATGCGTTTACAATTGAAACACACAGACAACCTGCAGAGCTTCATCGTGCTCTGCAAAGGCTCAGAAAACCAAAGTCAATTGTCATTTTGTAAAATCTGATTCAATCTTTTTATTCACACTAAACTACGGTCCATGCAACACATTTATTGACTTCAATTGATCAATTTTGGAAATTAACTTTAAAATATCATGTCTTTTTCTGTGTATTCTTGAAACTTTTATATACAAAATATATGATATATATATATATATCAAAAAGTATCCGCTCCTGTGGCACATGAATGGTCAGTAGACCCGTGATGTGCACAGAGCAGGTGAAAGCACCAACCAGTTCCTCGACTGCAAAAACACAATCGTAGCTCCCCACCACCCCTACTCACCACATGTATCTCCCTGAGACTTATTTCTGTTCTCCAAACAATTTGACACAAACTTTGATGTGCTGTCTCTGCTCAAGGTTCAGTTGCATGGAGAAACCATCATGTGACGAAAGCATGTGTAACTCAGGCGCTGATGATGATCAAGCGACGGAACTTGAACTACTTACGCAGGTTCGAGCTTCCCCCTGTTTCATTCACGGCACGCTGCTGCTCAACATAATTTGTGCCATCTGCTTCCTAAAAACAGGCAGCAGCATCTTAAAATCCAGTTAGGAGACAAATATACAGCTATAATTCAGTTCTTAATATTCAGATTCATTTTTAAAGCTTTTTTCAGGGTTTCCGCAAAATGCACTGATTTCAATGCGTGGTAATAATAGATCATTATCTGCCCGTCATGCCGACTGTTTAGTTAATGGTATGAACATACTGACGTTAAGCAGTGTGGTTGTGTTGCCTCATGAGATTAGTGAAGTCATAGACTCTAAATATTTATGCCTGGGCAGCGTGATGCAGAGTGTGCCGTTATCCTCCACAGAATGTATTAACATTTTCTTTGGCTAATGACAAAGACCGCCTCTGTTCATCAGTGGATAATTCAAAGTCTGTTTAAAGGTTTCCTGGTGCCTCCGACAGCCACACAATGTTCAGAGAGCTGCTGTTCAGTCCAGGGAGACTTTACAATCTGTCAAGTCACACCTGCCTCACAACACCTTATTTGCTTCTCACAGTTCCAGATGATGAATTTGCAGGAAAAAGGAGCAAGTCTGGGCACACAACATGCAAATAGCTAAATGATGATTTCACTTAGCTGCTTTTAGAGATTTTTCTGAGCTGATAATGAACATGAGAAAAACAACGAACAAAAAATAGTGCGAGTAGGTGACACTCTGAAGCCGAGTACTCTTGGTACTGCCTGTAACATCAAACGCTAGCTTTACACAACTATATTTATCAGTGAGAGGTAACAGGATATCAAATAGCAAACACTTTGGTGTTTTCAGTTTTAGGCACCACTTGTGTTTTACAGTGTGCAAGCTAACGGCTACCTCGCTAAAAGAAAACAGTGAGAGTGAGCGTCAGTGCGGCTGCTGTCAGGTAGACAGAGGTGTGCTGGTCAGTGCAGAGCTGGGTAAGCAGTAGCCTGCAGTAATACATGTAAATTTATGATCAACATTTTGTGATTAAAAATGAATAATGCAATCCTTCAAGCAAAGCCGAGTTCCTGAATTTTGTGCAGGTAGACTTTCTTCTGATGGTAGTGACACGAATGAGCTGCAATTTATTCCAAGCAGCAGTAAAGGTGCGTCAGAGCTTTTCAAACAGCTATGGGGGGTTAATCGCAACACTGTTTGAATTTACAACCGTGTGGGAACTGACAAAAAAGATCATGCTTGAAATGTATTACTGCAGCACCACAAGCTGCAGGAAAGATTTGGCTAAATTAGCAAATTAGGTCCACCAGTGCAACCAATGAAAAAAGTCTGGATTGGATTATGTGAAATTTATTTTCAGTGTCACATTTTGTTTTTCTTTCTACATTATATGAGTCCATATGGAGATCATTTTAGGTTTCTTAGAAACACAAGTGGCTGCTGCTTTAAAATTGTGCATTAACTGAATTTGTGTCAACTTGGTCTTTCAAAGCAGTCTTGATGACAGCTGCCGTAACTGTACTTGAGATATTAAGTTCAGTCGAATAAAAAAATGAAGTTGAATCAACTGTGTAGCTACAGATAATTGTTAAAGACAGAATCATTTTCCTTTTATGTTTTTAAAATGGCCAGTCAGACAGTTGGGGTAGGCAGGTTTTTGTTTTTGGCTGAGTTAGGCAAAATTCCCCAAAAACCTTTCAGCATACTGTGTTTCAAGAGGTCAGAGAGAACAAGACTTCCACACCAATTCTTGGCTCTGCATTCTGGCTTTAAAATATCTAATCTGTGACACAGACTTCAGGCAAATGATCAGAGAGAAGGCGTTCTCATTATTCTACCAATGCACATGGACGTACACTTCCCTTCAGATATTCAGCCAGATTTAGTGGCAGAAAATCCTTGAGAACTGAAAAGCAACCCAAAAACAGGACGATGGACTTCTCAAAAAGAAATTCTAAATGAGTCTGACAGGAAATGCAGTCAGAGGCGTGCCCAGAAGGAAATCCAGATTTGGTAATGCACAAACCGAATAACAGGCAAACAGGGAGGAACGCTAACAGACAGAGAGGTCTAGTAAAAACTTTATGGATCTTTTTTTTTTCCTAACGGCCCACTGGCCCTCTAATACGACAACCCACCGGGATTAGTACAAGTATTCCTGACGGCCAGCACACCACTGGAAACAATAAATCATATGTCGAGACTGGCAACCACAAGATGAAGGGAACTTTGCGATTAAAGCACCTGTGGTCATCTGGTGGGAGGGGTTTAGGACTAACACTCACTATTCAAAGTGCATCAGTGTGTTCAGCTGTCAGTACAGAAACATACAGTACACTACAAGTACCAGGATGAGGCATTCAGAATGGTCCAAAAAAAAGTGGAGGAAGGGGGAAAAAGAAATTTCAAATTAAAGCATCTGAGGAAGCTGCAGCTGATCCTGAACACAGCGTGTCTCTTTTCCACTGCTGCTGCTGGACAGAAGAATCAGTGTGTTTATTGAGTGTTAAATAGAGGACATTTCAGGGAAAAATAATTAAAGCTGCAGATATTTAGGGGGGTGACGTGTTCACATGATGAGGTCATTTCCTGTCAGTGCAGAAGAGCAGTGTGCGATCTGAAACAACACGACTCTGTCTACATTCAAATACTACACAAGTCAGAGTCCTGACATGTAAGAGCACTATTTATTAGTGTACTAATGGAAGTATGTCATCTGGAACACAGCACAAGAGAGCATGTTGAAAATATGCAGAAACATTGTGGTGCGTTCTGTGGACAGCACTTTGGGAAGGAATGACAACAGCAGTTTTCAGTTTCACATGATTACACACAAATGAGGACAGAATCATAAATATTATATTCACATTTCTGCCAATAAATCCTCCAAAATCCAACACACTGAACTTGAAGAATAATATTTTACATTTTACTCAGCCTCTGCATTAAGCAGTCTCATTCAGACAGACAGTAACAACACCCCAGAGGAAAGAGTTCAATATACCGAGGGAAGAGAACGAGAACATGAAGCAACAACACTCAGAGTGAACTGTGGAACAGTCCAGTAACTGTAGAGCAGCGTAGGACCAAGTCTCTGCCTCCAGATCACTGCAGACTGAATGGCATGCATTATTGAACTGATCATATCAAGTTGGACATCCACAACCACACCCTCCTTCTTATTAACATCTGAAGTTACACAGCATGTGGGAATAAATCCCACTACAGTAGATGTCTGTCAGATGATGCCGTGGCCAAGTTTAAGGAAGCAGTTACATGTTTATCCTCTTCGATGCCGTGTGTTAAAGCAGTGGAAGACATCTACGTTGATCTTAGTCCCACACAAGTGGGTCATCTGGTAGAAAACACTGCAGTATCTCTGCTACAACTCTAGATGATGTCGCCCCTCTGAAGAAGAGAGTCATGAACCAGAGGAAGTTGTCTCCGTGGTACAACTCAGAACTACGCTCTGCTAGGCAGCGACTAGAAAGCTGGAAAGGAAATGGAGTTCCACTAATTTAGAAGAATTTCACCTGCCTGGAAGGATAGTCTAATATTATATAAGAAAGCTCTTTGTGAGGCCAGGACTTTATATTATTCATCATTAATAGAGGACAACAAGAACAACCCCAGGTTTCTTTTCATCACTGTAGCAGGCTGACAAAGAGTCCCAGTTCTGTTGAGTCCTCTATTCCTTCAGCTCTCAGCAGTAATGACTTCATTAACTTCTTTACTAATAAAATTCTTACTATCAGGGAGAGAATCGGGCCGACCCTTCCTGACACCATCACTGATGTGTTGCTAAGCAACAGCAGCCCTGAAGCAACTGTAGGACCAGATGTAAACTTGGAACATTTCTCTCCTGTTGAGCTCTCTGAGTTAACTAGAATTATTTCTTCATCTGGATCCTCTAGCTGTCTGTTAGATCTCATCCCAACTAAACTTTTTAAGGAAGTCTTCCCTTAAATTAAACACAAATTGATAATTGGAAAGTGCTCTGAGTGAGGGCGAGCTCATCGGGTTTAATTAACTCTCAGCGAGTGGATGTGGTGGAGTTTAGAGGTCTTTAATCTCAGTTCAAGACCATGTGCTCATCAGCTTTCGAAGGTTCTGCTCCTCGATCGCCTATCATTCACACGAACACCGCGCTGGAGGGTTCACACCCGTGTCACATCAACATCGCTACGACTCAGATGTGTCCTGACCTGACGCTGATGTCAGTCAACCTGTTGATTCCTCCAGAATGCAGTTGTTTTGTTGGCTGTTTACATGACTGTTACGGTTTCAACCAAATAAGCAGCTACTAAAGTCATGGCAGGTCCCATCAGCCTTGTATTTCTCAACATGCATCGTGGTCGTGTAGAAAGAGAAACGTGCATCTTCAAGAGGAATCAGGCGGCTCGTAGCAGAGAGCCACAGAGAGTATTTAGGTCAGAGGTCAGAAACTATTCAGAGACACTAACACATTGTTGTTTTCAGTGTTTTTATAGGATATGTTGGCAATAACAAAAATATAGAATGACACTAAGTTCATCTTTTATAGTAAGTGTTTTATATGCTGGTTTCTAGTGTTACACATCAATACTTACACTCCTGGTATTATTACTCATGCTAATGAGGATATCCTTCAAAATCTATTTGTCTTCATGTCCTTTAGTAAACATAGTTATGACTCTTGTCTACTGGGAATAAAAAGGAGGAAGTGAGGTGGCATTTTTTGTAGACTGCTGCTGTTCATTTTTCTTATTGTAAACACGCTGACGAAGGAGCTCTCCTTTGGATGGACTAACAAAGGTGTCCATTTGGAGCTCTTTGGCAGCACCAGTACGTCATTACATCTTCTCAGTACACTGCTTTACACATCAGTGATTTGAAGACAGATTCAGTGTTTTTATGAAAGAGCTTTCATAAATGGGCCAGGGGCTCAGATATTTGATACATAATGATATAACAGACATTTATGTACAGTATATACAATTTTTATTTTGCATTACTTTAATCCAAACAACAATGTGTTTCTGCTCTTCAGAAAGTATTTATTTTAAACCAAACTGTTATTCTTCCCAAAACTCAGGTAATTCATGTTGGTGCCTGAACCCTGCCATAACCTAAACCACTTCATCACATGATTTGTAACAGTTGTGAAAGGCACAGACACGTCAGGTCATTCGGGATGTCCATTACAAACAGTGTAATTAGTCATTTGGAGTATGTGATGTCAATTCTGTAGCAGTTTTCAAAGTTAACACTTAAAAAAAAGGAAACAATATCATTTTCTGAGTGGTATCATTTGGTCACATGAACAAAAATTAAGATATTAATTGATATATTGATTGTGGCAACAATTCCAATTCTTAAAACACAAGCCCATAGTATGGGATGAGACCAGAAGGATGATTTAACAGCATTAGAAATCATCACAAAAGGACAGTAATGAATATGGGAGGAAAGTTGTTTCTGTGGAGTCTATAAGCAGTATGAGCACAGCTGGGTGGAAGGTGACAAACTAATTGGACGCAGACAGGGTCATCGTCCTGGTGTTGGTCATGTCACCTACTGTGATCTGTCAGCGCCAACGTGTCTAACGAGGCAGCTTGCAGACAGCAGAGGCCTGAGGAGAGAGCAGCGCTGCCGAGACACCTGTCAAATTAATGTCTTCTACAACCAGACGCTCGATAAACTCCCCCAACACAAGCAACCGATGACAGACAGGTTCCTGCTGCTGCCGTCCACCTCCCACCCCCAAAACAAAGCACATCTTACTGTCCTCTCGATGCTTCATTTAATATTACTTTTATAGTAGCAGTCACTTCATTTGCTCATTGGCATTATTTCTTCCTTTCCTATTCTGTCTAATCTGTGAGTAACGCTGTTTGCAGTGCTGTGCCAAGTCTTGTATTATTTGTGTCCCTGTGTGTGTGTGACATGTGCTGGTCCTAGTTTGTTCTTGTATGTCTGTCTGTGTTCTCACCAGGACTGTTGAAATTGGCCAGAACCATCTTGAGGTGTGTGTGTGTGTGTGTGTGTGTGTGTGTGTGTGTGTGTGTGTGTGTGTGTGTGTGTGTGTGTGTGTGTGTGTGTGTGTGTGCGTGCGTGCGTGAGTGTGTGTGTGTAGGTGTGTGTGTGTGCGTGCGTGCGTGCGTGCGTGCGTGCGTGCGTGCGTGCGTGCGTGCGCGCGAGTGTGTGTGTGTGTGCGTGCGTGCGTGTGTGTGTGTGTGTGTGTGTGTGTGTGTGTGTGTGTGTGTGTGTGTGTGTGTGTGTGTGTGTGTGTGTGTGTGTGTGCGTGTGCGTGTGTGTGCATGGGTGCGTGTGTGAGTGTGAGTGAGTGTGTGTGTGTGTGTGTGTGTGTGTGTGTGTGTGTGTGTGTGTGTGTGTGTGTGTGTGTGTGTGTGTGTGTGTGTGTGTGTGTGAGTGTGTGTGAGTGTGAGTGTGTGAGAGCGAGAGGATGCTGTCCCTATAGGTTCCGCCATGGAAGTGCTGAGTCAGCTGTAATAGTCAGCCATATCTCTCCTCCAAGCAACACGCCTCACCACGACCTCCTACTGGGAAGAAAGCTGTCACACTCCATCTTTATCTGAACGCATTAGAGGCAGTTAAGGGCTTTATTGCTTCTATTTGCACACAGATGTCTCTTTCTCAGTCAGAAGACCGCTGCTTCTCTTCAGATACCGCTCACATCATGTCTCCATGACATCAACAAATTACTGACTGCTAATATCCACCAGGAACAAAACGCCTACGACTAAATGAAGGATGGCTCACAGTAAATTCAACATGAAGTGTATTTCCACAGAGCTGATTTTCGTCAGTGTAACAAAGTCAAATCATACTGACCACTCTGCTTCTCTAACTTTTTTTCTCTCACAGAAAAACTGTCTCCTTGGAGTTTTGGTTGCTGTGAAGCTTTGTCACATTAAGGGCCCATTTTTGTACCGGTGCAAAGCAGGTCTAAGCCCAGAACCAGGACCATGTGCATTGGAGCAGGGTAAAAACTCCAAAGGCTTCTCACACACTCATCCGGTGTAATAAGACCTTAAACTATGTGAAACTATCTGTGAAAATGGCTCCTTGCAACAAATAAATGAACTGTTACTTCTGTAATTTTTTGATAAAGTTGGTAGTTGGGCTTTGTCAGACGCCCCTGAACTCTCTCCCACTTATGCACCTATATACAGTAGTTACAGTTATGAGCCTCCCTTAATGTGCTGAGTGCCACTTCTCTGCTGTCCACTCTCTCACTTCATGCATTTATATGCTGCTATTGCACATCATTAACATTGTGTTCCTCCGAGAGTTTGTCCTCTCGGTTGTCTCTCTTCAGGACCGTTCTGCAGGTATCTCTGACACCGGAGCGACCGGCCCTACAAACCTTTCTTAATGCCCTCTCTCTCCGCTCTGTTTCACCCTATACCCAGCCCCAACCCCACCCTGAGTCTGCTTGTGTTGGAGCTTTCTTCCTGTTAAAAGGGAGGTTTTCCTCCCAACTGTCTCTGGCTGCTGCTGTACCGGGAGTTTTGGGTTTCTCTCAGTAATACTTTAAGGTCTTGATTTAACATTTAAAGTTCCCTAAGATTTGGCACTATATGGCATAAATAAAGTTCAGTGAGCAAACCAAATCAATACATGCTCACTGACAAAAGTTAAGCAGTCAGAAGCCTTTTTTCCACCGGTTCTGTCTCCAACATGGCTGAGTGAATCACCATCATTAATGTGGACGCTTCGTGTCCCACCGGCTCACCAGCGTCCCAGAAGCAGCTCGCCGCGCCGCTCCGCTAAAGATCGGCAGCGAGTCTATTTCTGACGGAAAACGCTCGGAGACCGCGACAAGCTGAGCAGAGAAGATCGGCCGGGTAGGAAGTTTATCGAGAAACAAAATTAAATTCATGGAGAATTTTCAAAATAAAACACCCATGTGGAAACTCCCGGTCTAAAAAAACGTCACTGCATCACCGTCTACAGGTCTAGATTTGGACAAGAACTGCATCCTCATCCTGCTACAGACACCAAATGTGAAATAGTTTCACAACAAACAGCAGAATTCATGTTTTTAATGACTAAAACACAGCAGGCTGTTTTAACTTTGTCAGCAGGCTGCACAAAGTAGGAAATGACAACAATAAATACACAACAGACGAAAAAGAAGCGGTTTAACAACGTTTACCCTCGATAGAAGAACAGAAATCAAGGAAACATGATCAAATCAGGATGTAAGATAAAACAGGGAGACAAAAGGCGTCTACACGCTGCCGGTGGAAGAAAACAGCGGCGCACACACGACGTGACCGACACGTCTTCAGTGGAATATGCGGGTTATTAGCCATGTCCACTGTTGTACTATGTGAACTGGGTAAACCCACCTGGACACGGATACAGGTGGTATCATTCAGGTAGGTACATCATCACTCAGTCACAGGGCATTCAGGAGACCAATGGTTTTAATTTACAACTCAGGGATTTCAAACAAGTCTCGGTAGACCGGAGTAACATTTCAGCTAAGTCATACAGAAGTAACACATGAAGCCTCTCATTTCAGATTCTACATATTTCTCTCCAGTCACATTTATGTGGACATCTTACTGTGGTGGAAATTAATGTATTTCCTTGTGAGAAATCAAAAGTATCTCAAGCTCGCTGTCATTTAAGTATTTATTACAAAATTAAATATGGAAAATCATACGAGCGTACACATCGTCCAACATGAGCCAAGCGAGCACATCAGGTACAACCAGAGTCACAGGACACTTATTCAGCTGAATAGTTTTGGAGAGAGTTTCTACACTCGGAGAGTCCAGAAAGTCTGACCCCTCCTTGTGAGGAGAGCGGCCTTATATCCACGTAAGGAGGCGCCCTCTTTTTCACCCCTCAGAGCGCTCAGCATATACATCGGTCATCGGTCATCTGCACATATGGACCGTGGATTCCAGTTAAGAAAGGTCATGTGTGTGGTCCGGGGTAGACAAACACTGCTGGACACAAACACGGATTCGATTACATGGAATGGACGTGGTTTGGATATACCTGTTTTCCCTTCAAGAACACACCGTTGATACAAGGACCTAGGGTCAGCTACAGATCAGTTACAGAGGAGGAATTTTCCTCCGACACTTAGTACACCTACATTTCCTCAGGATCATTCACTGAGCTCATATCTAATAACCAGCACACAGCTAATGCTCCTGTGCATGAGTCCGGGTGTTTTAATAGCAGGAACACATCTATATTCATGAACTCAGCTGATACAGAGGTCCTCTGGGTGCTCGGTGGAGAAGGTACGCCTCGTCTGATGCAACGCTCCAACAACGGGCCTCCAGCATCACATGCAAAGGTTGTTTGCCTGCATGCCATTAACCAGCATACTTCAACCAGAAATACTGTCTGTCAAGAGCTCCTCTCAGTTCCAGAGCAACGGCAGATTGTGTCTATTTTAACCGTGCTATGCAAGCAGAGAGAAAACACAGACCTGGTGAGGGAAACCGAGATGAAAACGGCCTTTTATACTCCTTCCAGCCCTGTCTCTGAGCAATGCTTTATATCCAACTACCATGCAACAGAAAATATATTTCTATTGAAACATATCTTGTTTTTTGCAGTTTGGGTAGATATTCAACAAATATATTTATTTCCCAATACATTTTCAATCTTGTTGTACAGTATCCCCTGAGAGTAACTACAATATAGTTGATGTGTATTAAGAGACTCTGGCTCCTCTTGGTTAAGGTTTGGGTTAATGTTGTTCTGGTTTAATACAGAACAAGTCCACAATGACTTTAGAGATAATTGTGTTATTTTAAAATCAATACATAATAAAGCCTAAAATATAGATAGCATTTAGATACAAGATTTGTTTACATTTATTGATGTGGCTGACTCTCATCCATCCCGATCAGAAGGGGGAACTACGAAGCCAGTTCAACATCAGGCTTTTTTCGTCTGAGCTGCTCAACAGATCAGAAACTCTCAGTCAGACATAATCAGCACCACGACGGTGGTTATCAACTTTCTCTGTTAACACAGGTGTTCTGCTTTAGTCTCTGAGCGTGTTCACATAAAAGAGGAGGCATTTGCAGCATCTGACCAATAACAAACATGGACAATGTACTGGTAAAACTTCGCCGACTGTGAATCCGTAACTGAAGTTAGTTTATTACTGGACCGGAGCAGGTTATGTTGGAGATATCTAAGTCAGTAGTCGGTACTTTCTTACATTTTGATCCGATATCTCCAACATAACCTGCTCTGGATCAGGTTAAGTTTGCAGCATCAGTTACCATGGTGATCCAGCCAGCTTAAAGGAGAGACACCTTGGTGACACTGACAACCCTTTAGTCTCAACATACCTCGCTAACCCACTGATCTCACTTCGTAGTACAAACCTCCGATCCATCAGGCTGATGGGCTGTTTTCTGTCTAAAGGGCATCAATGCTGAACAGTCAAAGAATTAACTTTAAATTCAGCATCGAGATAAAACAACTGATAAAGAGTGAAAGATGATGTTTGGGTTAAAGTTCAGTCATAAATTTCATTTCAGATTCATCTTAGCAAGTGTGTGGTTCAACTTATTTTTTAGGCACAAAAATGCAAGTGTTTCGATGGCAACGTCCCCACAGGAGCAAATTCTCAGCTTAAAACCTTCAAAGGCAGCAACCAATCCCCTCCCTGCTGAATACATTTAGAGAAGAAAATTCAAATCCTTCAGGCATTGAAAGTGTCTACCACCCCCACACCTGCGAACAAACAAGGGAAACATATGTCTAGTTGCTTTAATACTGCATTTTAAAAGCTGCCTCGACAAATTCGTCCTCTTCTCCTTCAGACTATTTCACTCAAAATCCTCAAAGGACTCATGTTTGTTACACCCATAGCTTTCTGTATCTGTTTAATTCATACTAACATTTCTAGTCAGAGCTACACTCAATCAATCAAATGTCAGTATAAGCTAGTTTATATGCAGATACCTAAACAAATAAAAAATAAAGCTTCAAGCGGCAGTAATTGGGGTCCAGTGATTTCTAATGAGATGTCAAAAGAAAATGGATGAAAAGCTGTACAATTTCACATTTTTAGAGCAGAAGAGCAAAGATGGACATGAGTTCAAAACAGAATCTCATTCTAGGCAAGCCGTTCTTGAGATAAAAGGCAAAATCCAAACTTGATTATTACAGCGCCACCTATGGGTGAAGTATCTCATGTTTTGTGGCCTGAGTTGAGGAGGGAAACCCTGAGTTTGACACAAAATCTGATGCACACGTCTCCGCAGGCCATGTGGCTTCTTATGAACACATGAAACGACAGCACGCAGCAACATGTAACGCACACGACACGCAGGCAGCGTATTTCAACCGTTCCTCACATCTGCAAAACTACGCTGCACAACAGTCTTTGAACGTTTTGATTGCACTTTGTAAAATGAATGATGATAAAATAATTGGCCATGAAATATTGGATGACAATAAGTTTCCTCTGATGAAAACTTCTGTTGAAAAGTTTTACAATCTGCCAGCAACAAGTTGAAGCCATGTGCAGCTGAAGTGATCTAGCTGATGAAAGTCAGCTGGGAGTCTCATGAAAACCCACAGCAAACTAAAAGGAGAGTGAGACACGAGGCTCAACAGTATCACACAACTAATTAAAGTGGCAGCAGGACTAAAGGGTGCAGAGAGGACAATGACTGGCTCATTATTTACAACGCTGTCGCTCTCTCCGTTTAATGGAAGAAGCAGAAGTCACAAATTGCAACAAATGAGTCTTGGCAGAGGTTCACAGGGATGAACATTAAATTATTGACAGGCTTGACGTTGTCTCGTTGGATCTCTGTTGCACACTGGGTTGCTTGCGATAATCCCCAGACTTCGGTTTTAATAGGAATGCAAAGTATGAAACATTCTGAGGCCGGACTTCAGCTAAACCACAAAAAAATAATCCAACACGACACAGCACACTGATGTTGTACCGGTCTCATCCCTGAAAATAAACAAATATTCCACAGTTCCACTTGACGTTGTCGTTCTACTGCCGGTCAGATACCAAAGAAGAAGAACTAACCGTGTAATTACATAATGGCTGACGTGAGGTGAACCTGAAAGAAGGAGTCGAGAGTTGTCCAATCACATTAGAGAAAGAAACGTAAAACAATACCGATTCGCTGCCAATAAAAGACGGAGGGTCCAACTGGAAAATCTGAAACAGCCAATTGAAGAGCAGCCTCAGGTCATGTGGTTGACAAAAGTTGAAGGACTTCATTCACTCTCATTTGGGCGGCGCCCCGCACCAGGAAGTATGTATTGTTTTTATTGAATGCTCACAGGCTCTGACAGACTACCAGGAGCATTTTATCAGCAAATTATTATTATATAATAATTAATGTTTTAAATGTAAAAATAGTATTTATTTTTTTCCTCTCTACGTTGGTGGGGGCGGCGCCGCGTATTAACAAACCGCAACTGTTGTTGAGTATGCTGATGATACGCTGCTAAATCAAATGATGATGCAGGTATGTGCTCCATCACTGACTGTCTTTCAGCCATAAATGAATGGATGAGTAATAATCTTCCAAAAATGATAAATGTTAAATTTGTGTGACTTAAAAACCTCTGACTTTACACAGATTTTTTTTCTCACTTCGAGTCAAATTAACATTACTAAAGCCTTTTTTTTTTTTTTTTTTTTTTTGTCCTGGCGTGATATTTCCTTGATACTATGACATACAAGGTGTTGCTCCACCCACCCCAGCCTTTCCCACCAGGATCCAGGGGAGCAGCAGATTGCCGGGGCCTGGGGCTCCGCCAGGCCCAGTGGGTCACATCCCCTCAGAGCCGGGGCCAGGCGGCCGTCGAGCCAGAAGCCAAGCCTCCTGCCACTGGGGACGTCACGCTCCCGGAGAAACAGGGCCAGCACCCTGCCAGTCTTCTCCTTATTCAGCTCACAGCTGACTGTACTGGCACATCATGTACTGGACATATGGTCATGATTCATATCCCCAAAGGAATTGCTCATGTGACAGGATTAGCTGTAAATCCTCAAAGTGAAGAAGAGACAAGATAACGGTGACCAGTAAGAATGAGCTCTACGAGACTAAATGTGGGAAGCCATTAGTGGCGATGTGGGAGGTCACAGCAGGACGGTATCGCCGGTCTCAGGCGTGGACATACTGTGACCCACTGGTGTCTGCGAGTCACCAGTATTCATGGACAAAACAACTTTCATTTGTTGTTTCATGTGCTAAAACGTCCTCCTTTTTTGGATTCAGGACTCTGCCATCTGTCGAAGACAGAGCAATCTGTGATCAAAACTCATTCTGAATTGACTGATGTCATTTTTTTATTTTAACGTTCAAAACCTTAAAATAGCTGATATGTCATATCCTATAAGCACATAATTGATAATTAACTAAGCCTCTCTCTAAGAAAACAGTGAAGCCACTTAGTCAGGCCAACTTGTTCTGGAACAAAGAAAATAAAAGCAGGTTGCCAGACGCATTCAAATGCTGCAGCAGCACAGACAGCTCGTCACACTTTATGTCCATCAATGGAGGATTGGTTCAGCAGCACAGCTGATTGACAGCAACAGACAGCTGCACTGTCTCACTACATGTTTCTAATAGGGACAACACCAACATCACCACACCAACAGGTTTATCTCTTCTTCTTCACGGTGACAAACATACCAACTGCTTTGTCCTTGTCAATGTTTATGTCCCAATCAGCACATGGCAAAGTATCTATGAATGCACCACAGGAGATGAAGCTTTAGGTAGTTTAAAACATGGATATCTAATTGCTGCCTCATTTTAATGCTAGATGGGTCTATTTTGTGTGTGCAAATGTCTGGACAGGAAGTTTGTAACTTACAACCTGAACTTTCAGGACCGATCGGTATGTTCAGATTATTTAAATGCTCCATATACGTAGCTCTTTACGGTGGATAAATGAACAGCTGGAGGTCTGATGTGTGAGGATGAGACGAGGTAAGCTAAAAGAAAAACAGCAAAACCCAAAGGAGGCTTTGGTGAAACACGCGTCACGTACAGACGTCCGCTGTTATTGTAGAGTTCAGGGTCCACTTATAGCTCAGACCAAAGATTCATTATGACACCAAATTATTTTTGAACAATGCAGGGAAAAGTTGCAGCAATGTAGACTGGCCCGTCTCAGATGGTGGTGTCACGTGGGACTCAATTTGACAATTTGAGGTGGGCAGTTTTAGAATAAAAGGTACAATAGTTGGTGTCTTTTCTTATTATTAAAGGAGACACCAACTCTTCCAAACTTCAGGAAAAGACAGGAGAAACTGGCAAAACAGTGGTGATCTCCTGTCTCAGGTTCACAGCATTGATTTGCATCAACTTTCCAAAATCTTGCACATTTCGGGTTTTTTCACCATCACTATCCTCAATGTTACAAATTATTTCCAGCTCCATTAAAGATTAAAAAGCCAGCAATTAAAACAGAATCATTTATGGAGATATTACACCACGCAGGTTACAGACTGCTGCAGTTTCAAGTAGTTGCAAGTTT
This sequence comes from Brachyistius frenatus, assembly GCF_029030835.1. Classification (NCBI taxonomy): domain Eukaryota; kingdom Metazoa; phylum Chordata; class Actinopteri; family Embiotocidae; genus Brachyistius; species Brachyistius frenatus. The sequence continues at coordinate 180,387 of NW_027210791.1, read as the reverse complement.
TCTTTGGTCTGAACTGGATAGGTGATCATATTATATCAGTGTTTACCCTGCAGTTATCTTTGAAAGGGTGGGCAGTGCCCACAACAGGACCCCCGCACCTGCTGACATAAAAACAGAGTACAATGTTATTTGCTTAGTTCCTGTGCGCCCGTTTCATTCAAGTGGGATTGATGCATTTTTCTGTCACTGAAGGTCACGCTAAGTTCTGTCCTATATCTCTACTTTCCTGCGCTGTCTGTGTTTCACGAAGGCTCAAACACTCACAGCAGAGCAGAACAGAGGACTGAAGCAGGTGAACATACCACGACTTGAGTTGATGACAAGACTCGCTACACGAGTGTAAAAACAAGCGCAAATAAAGACCAAAGTTACCCCAAGGACATCTGCCTGTGGAAATTATATTTTTATTTTAGCATACTATATTATATATCCCTAAAAAAATTGCAAGTGTATTAAATGGGTCAAATTACACACCCATGTCAAGTAGATACTAGTCTTCCACTTCAACAGTCCTCCACTGGTTTTCACATCACAACTGCACACAAGGAGGAAACAAACACACACCTGCACAGTAAAAATATATACATGGTAAATAGTTTGTTAATAAACTCTGTGCTATTTGAACACTGTGCTCCCAAATTTCTTCATGTGCTTCTACTTGTTTTCATTAAGAGCACATGTGCACTGTCAAGGTGTCTGAATAGGGATTCATCTACAAGACTTAAACAAAACAGTTTAGGATCCTTTCCTGGCAGAACCAGGCAGAATACAGGCAGCAGTATCAGTGGGACATCCAGATACTCAGTGTCAAGTTCAGTCCAAAAAAAGGACAAAAGCCAGGCAAGAGGAGATCTGACAAAAGTATCAGGAGGGAAAGACAAAGGAGGATCCAGGAAACAAACTCAGGTCAAAACACTAGGACTCACAAAACACAAGGAATTCACTGATGGAGGACTGAACAACAACGTTAACACAACGACAATCTGACACAAGAAATAGGGGAGCATGCAGACTTTATACACAGGAGGACAGGGAGACAATCACGCACAGGTGGAGACAATTAGGGCGGGAAGACAAACATAAAGGGGAAGAACCAAGGGCAGGAAGTTAAGACAACAGGAAAGAGACAAGAAAGGAAGTTATCAAACTAAAACACGAAATGAATGTAAAAATTTCAAGGACAGAGACACATAACCAAGAAAAACACAGAAAGACAACTAAACAATGTGGGAAAAGACTGAAATGGATAAATAATAAAACAGAAAGACATAACAGAACGACAAGGATGAATTGTGACATGCAGCTTTGGGAAAAAGTGCATGTAGAGCTTTGTATTCACGTCATTTTAGTAAAAATATTAGGGAAAAAACCTTAAGAGCCTGTTGTCAGGTACAAATTGGAATAACCGTCACACCAATATTAGTTTAGCTAAGTTACAGAATGTCTACAAAGTAATGGCTTAGTTACAATGAGCACGTTGTTGACTCACTCAGATGTGAGCTACAGCAAAATCCAGGGGTGAAAAGTTCAGACTAACGCAGGCTTCAAACAAGAGGGCCAGAGGAGGAAGTCAACACTGAGCCAAGAGGGGAACGCGAGCTGATGTGTCACTAATTCAAGGAGGACAGGCAGCGGGATATATGGGATTTATGTGCTTGAAGGGATTGAAGGCGCTCTCTGGTTTCATATAGCTGATAAACGAGAAAGGAAACAACATGACAAGAAAGGGGAAAGTGATTTCATTGGTTAGTAGGCCTATTACCTCCTTTATTTCTATCCTGCTGTACGTTTGTCTTTGATTCTGTGTATAACTTCCGTAGGCAAATTTCAATAGGCAGTATTTTGAATTTTGGAAGAAATCTGTCACAATACTCGTCTCATATTTCCCTTCTCGGTTTTTCCCATGTCTTCTACTAACTTGCCTGCAAATCCACACCCTGTCCTACAGTCACCACTGAGATCCCGTTATTCCCCGTCACGTATCAGTAGCATTTCAACTGGCTCACCTTCTTTCCCATCTGTCCTGCCTTTCCAAATACCGAAGGTCCAAATTCAGAAGTCTTATGAAGGAAAACTACAATAACTGAGGTGATAATCTGAAATTAGTATTACATGCACAAAAGTTAAACTGGAGGATTCAGAGAAGGAATTTTGGATGGAAGAGTGAACAAAATTTTCAGCAAGATGTTGTATCATTTTAACTGTTTGTGACTGAGCCAAAAAGCTCACACCAGCTCAGCTCCACTAACATCAGTGTCTATGATACGGTTAAGGACCAAGAGCTGAATGAGGCGTTCAGGGACACCTAAAACTTTCTACATTAAATACTGATAGCTTTCAAGTGATCTGCTAAGATAATGGAGTCTAAATAACAGGTCTTGGCTGCATGTAAAAAACAGTTCGACAATAGCTGAAGCATGTGTTGTTGAAATGTGAACAATCAATATTGGATGATATTTTAACATTTTAAGTGCATGGCACCAGTTCATTTAGGACATGTCCAAATCCACTTTTGCTAGTTTAACAGCAGATAATCAGATCACAAAGTAAGGTGCATGAGTCAAAGGGGTTGTAGACTTGCAACTTGGTGGTTTGCAATCGTAACAGCAGATTTCCAAGAAAGAAAGAACATTTCTCTGCAGAAGAAACTTATCAGATCATGGGCAGATTAAGGAGTGATGTACACAATAATAATCTTAATATTCTTCATCTTTTTCATGTTTGTGCGCTGCTGCATATCCCTGCATGTGTGCCAAACAGAGTATTCGTGCATTGTGCAGCCATCATTGTTGGTCAATCACACAGTTGCCTTTAGCTTCCTCAAGATAGCAACGTGCCAATACTGAGTCTCACCACAACTCATTTTAAGATTAACACGCCCATGGGTGCTCAGATGGGCACAAATAAAGGTGCTTGACAAAAAAAAAAATCCCATTATGTACATCTAATAACATCATGTACACAACAACAGTAGATGACCTTGGATTGGATATGTTTGTATTTTTCCAGACAGGCATTCATTATGCAATTAAAATCAGCCGAAGAGTCTGCAGCAATGATTCAACTTTAATACTATTTGTGATTTGAAATAAGGTGAATCGTATTGAAGCTTTAATGGTAAGAAAGATTATATGTACTTTAAGGAGCCTGTAAGTCTTTAATCAGGGCGAATCTCCCCTGAGGAGGCTTTTATTCATTCCAAGTAAAAGGAAAGTTCCTACTTTGAAGGATGGCCGTACCTTATTTACTATGTGAGCAAGGTAAAAAAATAAACTTTGCCCCCATAGCCTCTCTTGAGCTTCAGACATTCAGACTCAGATCATCTTTTTTTCTTGGAAAAATGTCTGGTCCAATTTTTACTTTTTCAGGTGAAAATGTCCTCCCAGAAGAGCACTTCTCTCTCAGTACGCTGGTCTACTCGTGGTTCCTAGAGTTTCCAGAAGTAGAATGGAGGCGGAGCTTCAGTTTTCAGGCTCCTCCCCTGTGGAACCAGCTCCCAGTTTGTGTTGGAGGGGCAGAAACCCTCTCTAGCTTTAAGATTAGACTCAAAACGTTCCTTTTTGATAAAGCCTATAGTTAGGGCTGGCTCAGGTAGACCTGAACCAACCCTTAGTTATGCTGTTATAGGCCGAGGCTGCTGGGGGACCTCGTTACATGCTGAGCTTCTTTTCTTTCCTCCTACTCTTTAACTGACTCATACCTCACCATCTTTTTCTCTCCCATAGTTTCTTCTTATTATCTGTTGTCTCCATTCAGTTCCTTTGCTCACGTAGTTTCTCTTCTTTCTTTTCCAGATGTCCCGTCATGGAGCTGCATGTCTCTGCTCTGTGATTGTCGTCTCCACCAACAGTTCTTCTCTTCCATCTCTATGCTGTCCTTTTCTCTCTCTGCTCTCCTCTCACCCCAACCGGTCGAGGCAGATGCTCTCCACCTCTGAGCCTGGTTCTGTTAACAGATGCTCCACCCACCTCTGATCCTGGTTCTGTTAACAGAAGCTCCGCCCACCTCTGAGCCTGGTTCTGTTAACAGATGCTCCGCCCACCTCTGATCTTGGTTCTGTTAACAGATGCTCCGCCCACCTCTGAGCCTAGTTCTGTTAACAGATGCTCCGCCCACCTTTGATCCTGGTTCTGTCGGAGGTTTCTTCCTGTTAAAGGGAGTTTTTCTTCCCTCTGTTGGAGGTTTTTCTCCCTTAAAAAGGAGGGTTTTTTTCCCTCCTAGTTTATGTGGGAATTGTTGAATTATTGAATTGTTGGTTTCTCTGTATAATATTGTAAAGTTCTGCTGGAAGGACTTTAATGTGTTAAGTACTATGAAATAACCTGTGTTGTGATTTGGCGCTATATAAATAAAATTGAATTGAATTGAATGTTTATACAGAAGTACGAGAAGAACCGCAGTTAAATATAATATTTTGAATATAATTTAGTGGATGTCATTCTGCCTAAATTGTAAAAGTAACGCATGGTACTCCTTTGAGTTTTACCTTCGAGATATTGTGAACCTTCAGTTGTAGAGTTTATGGCAGCCATTGTTAAATATCTCTATGTGCAGTTAACACCAATTTTCAGCTGATCAAGCAGATGTGATGGTGAATAAAGCGGATCTCAGTTTGATCTGAAGCATCAGCACACGATCAAAGGTTTGGAAACATGTTCACAGACAGAGTGAAGTAACCAGTACGCCTATTGAATTTTAATGACCAGAAAACATTGTTCGTCCTTGTTGAAACGTGCATTACAAGCGGCAATTAAAAAGTTTTTAGACTGTTCATGTGAGCAAATGAAGCGTGGTGCATTAAGGTGCACAAAGGAGGGAGGAGGCAACGGCCCCAGGAGTTATCACTCTTATTGGCTTATCAACTGATTTATGTCAGTTGATTGTCGCCATTAGCTGAGATACACGTGTTTTTGTGATCAGTCGTATGTGATACATAAACAGCTGGAAATATTTTTGTTCTAATATATTTATACTGTCTTATTTAACTTGACATTAATCTGGCATTTACAAACACTCTTTAAGCATCCAGGCCGTGACATCCAATTTATTTTAGTACACATATCTAAATCCCATTTCTGTTTTCATATTTCAGATAATAACATCACTTCTTCTCATGATCTCGATGAACCGAGCTGTTTGTGAATGGAGTGTTATTTACTACGGCCGAGGACACATGGTGTCCTCACGCTGCTTCACTGCTTCATTCTACCGTCTGATTTTATGAAGATGAGTGTTTGTTTCCAGGTGTAGTTTAGAGGGTTTTTTTTTTACAGTTTCAGAGTTTGCAATTAGGAGCCCTTTCCCCCCACTCTCAACATGTAATCTCTATGTGAATAGCTCATCTGGATCCAGAAAAATGCACGTGAATATACAGCAATACAGTGTACACATGCAATTAGAATCACATCTGAAAAATGAGCGAATTCAAAGGTCTGTGATCAGTTTCCTTTGTCAAGACATCCAGACACAGATTACATGTAAGCAGCAGGTGTAACTGGAGTTTTACACATCTCGCTTCGGAGAGTCGTTGGTGCAGCTTTGACACATGGAGCTGAAAGCACACGAGGAATTAGGAAGACCATCTTCATATTTCTTTCTTCCTCAGTTCATTCTCTCTGTACCTTATCTTGTCAATAAAAATCGGTTCACTCTCCTGATTGAAATATGAATGTGAAATTGATAGCAATAATTTTCGACGTAAATATGCACCTGTTAATAAAACACAGTCTCATCCTCACTAACTTTGACACCCGAAGAGAAAACAGAGAGCGACAGAGAAGATCTCAAACGTAATACAAATATCAGATGGACAAATGGACTGAAACTGTGATTCCTGTTCCTGGAAACAAAGGGAGCGTCCGCTTCAAGGCGAGCAGAGAGAGGACGATTACAGTGACCCATAACTGTTTCAATGTACACAGGGACATCTGAGAATCAAGACTGCTCATAGTCCGGACACTAATGGGAGTGCAGCTGTTTCATCCTCTGGAAAACATGAAATCTGTCAAGGACATTGTTTTGACCCTGGTTCCACCTTTGATTTGTCAATGCTCCTTTAAAGTTCACATAAAGTACAGAAACCAGCCAGTATTCCTCTACTGGAAGGCAAAATGTCTGCATTCATATTTTCATTGCATTCAGGTTTTTTTTTTATAGTGACCATAGAGGCCTGCAAAGCGCTTTACAATTTTTGTACACACCAGTGGTAGCAGGATTCCCAGGTCACAAGGTAATATACACCACATTCACATCCATCAACTAAATTGATAATGATAAAAAAGATTAAAAAATCGCAATGATAATAATGAAGTAGTTAAAACTAGATTGAATAGTGCCCCTCGACAAGAAGGGGTACCACAGGATCCACCTTAGTCGATAGTTGAATGGCGTTAAGTCCAACCGACACAGATAACAAATACTTTTAGCTCATGTTTTTCTGGGTTTCATGGAAATTAAGGGTCAACTCATCCCATCGAGTTTTAACAGCTAAAACTCTTTTGGAGATTGTGAAATTGTATAAAGAGTCATGTGTACTTTAGCAGTTTAGCTGTTATTGTTGTAAGCACAAAGAAGCAGAAACACAGGCAGGACTCCCACAGCTGGACGATGAGCCAGTTCTCCATGTTTCCTTGGACTCCCCACATTTCTCAACCCAGAGGGAGGATTCAATAATAGTTTAGATAAATGTAACTCCAGCATGTTAAGTCTCTCCTGAGTCTAATTTTAATGTGATTAACTCTACTTCCACTGACAGTGTGGAATGCAGTTGGATGTGTTTACACATTTATGTTTACACTTGGCTTTTTATCCACGCTTGCAACAAGATTAGGGAGGATGAAAACTACTCGAGTAATGTTACACAAGCGCCTCGGACCTGACCTGCTGTGCCAATAATGACGTTAAAGCACACCCGCTTGTGTAATATTGTGATTATACAAGTTGCCAACTAAATATAATATGAAATCTAAATGTGTTCATATTGTGGAGCAATTCACTCTCAAAATATAAAACTTTTTGTGAGTGCGATCTCCGTTTCCATGGCAGCACATGGTGTATGACTGACAATTGGAAACAATCACTCACGTCAGCAGAAGCTAATGTAACGTATGTAATGTTTCCTACTCCAGGAAGTAGTCTGACCCTTAGCAACCACCTAGCAACAGAGAGGATTTCTAGTCTCCAACTGAATAAATACAGAACATAGAAACACTAAACTGATCAGCTAGCTCAGTCTGGTTGGAACAAAGATATCTGAGGAACAAAGATATCTGGTGAACAAAGATATCTGGTGAACAAAGATATCTGATGAACTAAGATATCTGAAGAACAAAGATATCTGGTGAACAAAGATATCCATGGACTCGTGTTTTTAAGATAGTAGCTCCATAGTAGCTAAAAGAGACCCGATTTCACCAAATGGGTCATTTAATAGACCTATAGCAAGTAGAAACTATATTATATTACATATTATATGGAATTCAATTCCAATTATATATCTACCATTGGGATAATGGAGTGATATTTTTGAGTGATAAGCAGGGCGCAAATGTACAGTTGACCAATCAGACTTCTTGGTCCGAACCACTTGTTGTATAATTATGCTGTCATTATGATGTCATTCCCATCAGGCTCAGCATGGACTTAGTGGTAATGGACTTTTATTCATGTCATAAATCTTGACACGTCATTGAAGAAAAAAAATGTGTATTAATGATGGCTGCCTTCCACTTTGGGGAAGTCCTGCTTTTGTGCAGGTTGTTGGTTTCCATGGCTTACTAGGACACTTAATGAAACTGTGTCATCATTATCAGAGTTCAGGAAGCAGTTGAGGGGAACCGGGGTCACAAAACTTTGGCTAATCCTGGACCACTGCTTGATATGTGGAAGATACTCAGTCCGCAGGGACGGCACGGCAGATTAATTGGACTAGGAGACACGAGACACACCAACACAAGTTGGAGAGTCCTTAAGGAGTCTTTCACATGCAGAGTGATGTCTGAGATTGACATGACAGACCATTACATTTCATGAACAATGTGATGCACTATCAAGACCATGAACCAAACTTCTCATTAACACCTCAGGCAGTTTGTTAACTAAGCACATCAGCAGCAAAGTGGCTGCAGAGACAAGACAGAAATAAATGCTCTTTAGAATATAAAATGACCTATTAGGAGTAGTGCTGTTGTCCTGCACCTGTCGTTCATTAGAAGGCTGATGAAAGGAGTTAGCACGTAGTTTAAATGAAAACCGTGCACCGTGTGAACTTTGAAATATTTAAATGCAGAGTAAATAATCTACAGAGAGTTATTAGTGAGCAATTTATTCAAGCCGGCTGAGTTAAACATGAATTAACAAGAAGTCTGATCAGAAAGCAACACAGATTCATCAGTATTCAACAACAAAGCGGCTCAAGCTTCCCTGTGCTGCAGAGCTTAACGATAAACCGACTGAGTGAGCTGCCTTTCACAGCTGCTGTCAGAAGAAGCTCTCAAACCGTCATCATCTGAAAAGATGCAGGTTTTGATGGATATGAAAATAAAAATGATAATATCAAAGATGTTTTTGTTCGGTGCTGATAGTTAAGGTGAGCTGAGGTACAAAGTGAACCAGAAATGTCAGAACTCTGGATACGTCTCATGACAGCCATGTCTGCTCTGCTCTGTTTTCCATCCTTCATTATCTCTCTGATATTTCTCTCACATGTTGTCTGACAGCAGTTCGACTGTATAAAAAAAGTTGTCTTTTTGACCTTTTAAATTAATTCAATTGCAATTAATAAATTACAGTTTGTTTGGAAAAAAAATCATATTAGTATTATATACACTGAATTGTAGATGTATAATGTGAAAGGCATCGCTCACAATGATGAACCAACAAAGATTTAGCTAATGTCATCTGTTCCCTCAGTTCTGAGGCATTTTAGCATCTTTCATTCAATTTCTTTGGTTTCATGACCGTCGCTGTTTTGATTCCATCTCAATGTTCTCATTGGCAGGCAGCTGTTCTTAAAGAAAAAGCTTTGATCATAAGAGATCATATCCTGGTCAATCCAACACATAAAGAAGAGTAAATGTCAATACACAGGATTTATACACACACGACTTCCTGCCTGTCTGTTCAAAATGTCAACGTTACGTGTACCTCAGCTTTATATGACCATGTTATGTTAAAAACTGTACCACTTACTTTTGTTAAGTAAGTTCATGCATTAATGGTCTCCTCATAAAAAAATATATACATCTTAAATTATGCACATGATGTGGAGAAAAAGCAGTTTTGTCAAAGACATCTGTATATTGTGTTGCATAGATGTCTACTGAATTAAGCAGCATATTCTAACCTCTTAGAATGAATGTAAAAGTAAATGTAGCGTTGGGTGAAACAGGCTCGACTGTTTTCATCTCCGTTTTGAGTCGATCCACTAACGGGTCCATACAATCAACCTCTTGTTGGACTCTGTGGTGTGCATTTCAGATCAGTTTGTAAAAGTTGCCAGTTCTTACATGAAACATTTCTTTGTACGGCCGTGTGAGTTTTTGCTCAGATTTAGCCGGCGTCGCCTCCCTTTGACAAACCTGCTTCACCCACAGGTGTCTTTTGTGTGGAGACATAAATGTCAGCTTGCTTATGAAAATATGAAAGCATTGCTAGCACTTGTGTTCATGCGGCCATGTCTTGTGTTCATCATTCATTATTTCATGTGTGACTTGACATAATGATTTTATCTGCAGTTCAGAAGGTCTAAAATAACTGATGGGCAACTAAATAATCATGAACTTTGACCCATAATCATGATTAACTATATTATATATTTGGCTACATTGAAAAACAATGAAAGGGGTCACAGAGAGCAGGAGGAGCCTCAACGCTGGTTTAACAGACTCTTTCCTTCCTTCCACAATTGTGATTTTAACTTTTGTTAAAAACACATGACTTTCGGTTAATTGCCAAGAAATACAGGTATTTATACACATTAAGAAGTAAACTTCATTCTAGAGAGAGACTCTGGATGCTATGCAGGGTTCCCATTCTAAGTCAAATGTCAAACTCCCCGACTTTCACTGACTAAAAATCTTAAACTCTATTAACCATAATGAACAGAGAAACATGCTGCTGTTGTGCTGAACAGACAAGAAACAGACATTTCTGTTAAAAACAGGCTGACACATGTTCACCAGTTTGATATTAAAATGAATTAAATCCATCTCTAAATCCTGGCTGCAGAGAGAAATCATTGATCTAACAATAACAGTAATTAGCTCACAGCCTCATAAACTACATTTTTAATATCTGTCAGTGAGCACTAATGCTACCAAACACACACACTGACAATAACTAGATAACTAACGTTACAGCTACAGACATGGAAAATATTACATTTTGATAAATTGAAAGTAAAACACAAGTCCCTGAAATTGCAGGACTTGGTCAAAAAAATGCCCAGATTCACTGACTTTCCCTGTCTGCAAGAGTTTTTAAAATGTCCTGATGTTCCCTGAATTTCCCCGACCTGTGAAAACATTCACCACTCTGACATGAAGACAAGAGCCTTTTGTACGGCAGTACACAAGTCGTCACGATTAACAGATGAACACAAAAATAACACGAGTGATGAAGATGATCGAGCCTCTGGGATGTGTTCATCCCAAACATACAGCAGTTGGTGCCGGATGAGTCACAGGGTAGATTCAGGTGAACGCCTCTCCTCCGATCCACTGAATGAGCTGGAGAGAAACTAATCAAGCCACAATTTCCATTATTTATTTCCTGTGGAGCCAAACACTTCTCTCTATCCAGCTCACTGGACCACGGGGAGGCTGGAATCAGAGCAGAAATGTGATCCTGTCCGGCAGACTGTGGAGCAGCCAATAAATGTCAGGAACTGATTACAGTCTGTGTTTCCCAACGAGCAATGAGAGGCTGAATCCGAGCCTGTCGCTCCTCTTTATCCAGCTGCTGTTTGTGACTCACACTGAGGTTAATCACCTTCAGTAATCTAGTGTTTCTCAGGGGAGCCCCAAAACACGCCACACGGCCCAGCAGCTCCGCAACACACAAAATGCACAGTGTTCCCGTCAGACACACTAAATTATGCATCAAGTGAAGGATCCAGGAGTCAAGGAAAGATCCGACTGTCCAACAGGCAGCTGCTGATTGAAAGCATGAGGAGTTATTAGTGAGATTGCTGGGAAACCACCCTTTAGGTAAACTAAATGTTCAGTTTTTAATTCCGATAGCTCGTCTGTTTAATAGTCGTGAACATACTGAAAGGACTAGTGTGCTTCCTCAGTTAATCTTTCTTGTGATAGCAGTTCTTAGACATCCATAAACACCAATCAGGACGTTTAAAAGCCAAAGCAAACATTTAACTTTAGATCTGGATCTTGATCACATTAATAGTTTTTCTTCATTATCAAAATGTACCCAGTATTTCCAAAAGAAAGAAACTCCAAGGCACTCTTCTGCCAGAAATTAAAACGCCTTTCTTCCATGTGGTAATTCTCAAAACGAGGTGCTTGTTCATGTTTAAACTGGGTTATAAACCCAAGCGTAGCGGCACACGCGGCCTTCTTCAGGGTGTAACGCTCAGCACACTTCAGTAGACTCAGGATGATTTCCAACACCTGAAACTAATCAAGCAGCAGGTGACTGATACAAAGTATGGCTACGAGGGGTCTCTGCAACTGTAGAAGGATAGTGAGAACAAAGAAAGAAGAAAACGGGAATATACAAGACAAAAGGCAAAATAAATACATATTGATTGTTCACATAATTTATTCACATTATGGCTTAACCTTGGAAAAAGGGTGCCAGTTAAGAGACACGTCCTCGTCCTTAGAGCAAGGACCTCCAGGGTGGAAGGGTTCATATAAGCTTTGAAAAAGTCACGTTGGGAAACAGGGATGTTAGAACACCTTCGTTCTTTTAAAAAAATGTCTTACTTTCTGCTGTTTTGGAGGCTCAGGATGGTAATTTTGTGATAAAGAGAGCAGAATGACCATTTATCCTTGTACACCAGGTATTAAAACACACCTTGCCTGGCAGCTCACAAACAATCTTCCCTTTGTCATAAATTCACTTTTTTTTTGTTCCATATCTTTCCAAATTTATAGCTAAAATAAACTTGAACTGTGGCCATGAAAATACTTATATCCTGCTGGTAACACGGCAAACTGTTTGTTGCATTGCCAGCCATGAATCAGGCAGCTGTGAGGCTGTCCTGACTGAAGCCCTTTCACATCCATTTCCCAATGATAATGTCTGCTGTTGCAACAGGCCTCCCGAGACCACATCCAGATCCCTCCATGAATAAGCAGACCTGTTCCATCCTCCAGCTGACACCCTCAGCTGGGCGCTGAGTGCTGAGAAAACACTGCAGGCAATTAGCAAAGTCTTGAAATGAAAGATGAGGGGGGGACTGGTTTCCTCATGGTATCAAGAGAGCTGGAAACTTCTGTAGAATCAAAAACGTAATGGCTTTGAGGCCGTCGGGAAGATCAACATTTCCCCAGACGTAGGCTCTTAAATTCATATTTTTTGTCAGTGTCCAGTATATTCAATGTTCACTTAAACACACTTGATTTATAATTATTATTATTGCATTAACAGTCACACTTCGAGCTAAATTAATATTCCTGCTGTTGATGGTTGCTAGTGTTTAAATAACTGATGGCCAGGACCAACAAATAGAAGCTAGTACCTTATAAAGAATGAGTGAAAGACATTGACTATTGAATGGAATATAATAATTGAAGTAATATGTTCAGTATAATGAACATGTCAAGAGCAATAATATTAATAGTAATAATCAGTCCAACAATGCAGTCATTGTGACCACCACTATACACTTTGCTCTTTGTAACAGTCGTGCTGTTTGTTCACTAATCAAATCCAATAGCTTCCACGACAATCTCTCCTTTGTTCTTAAGCTACTTTCAGTGAAACTCAGCACTTCCCTTTAATATTTCATATACTTAACAAATCCTTACAAAAGTCAGTCTGGCATCTGGCTTCCACCCCCCAATGTCATGGCCAGGAGATGGGAACAACACTACACTATAAGCAGTGATTCACTCGCCCTCGTGCTTCTCTAAACAGCTGTTACTGGTAACACAACTCACTCCCAACGTCATGGGAAGGTCTATCCCTTCATAATGTTACTGGGGTTTCCTTTGTTCCTGGAACAGAAAAGGGAAGCCAGTGTTCCCTTGGATCAAGCCTTCATCCAACATTGCCAACTAATGTGGCATTGGACCTCCTCCACTCCACTTGGCAGCCATTCCCTCAGTACACTGATGCCCCTCAACGCACCCCTGGACAAAGAGTGTGACTGTACACCAAAGACGTTCTACCTCATGTGGAGTCCAGAAAGATGACTATTAGGTCATTGGCCTATATTCCCAATAGCTGTGTCTCTCAGATGAACTCACCTGTCATTTCAGACCAGCCACTCCCACCTGCCCCAATTTCTCTCCAACAGCAACACCTGCTTGCCCCCCACCCACCCACTGCTGCTCACCTGCATCCACTTCACACCGGTCCACCATTTATTTCTTGTGAGATTTTTTTTATTTTCTTTGCACTACCCCTGACCTTCCCAGCCTCCCGTCGTCTTGTTTTGTTCCTCCTCTTCCTGTCAACCTTGAACACTATTTTTGCTTGCCCCCTTTTTGCCTCTTCAATCTGCCTTGCAAGTAAACTGCTGGTTGACGTTTACCTGCTTGTCTCTGTGTCATGAACTTGGTTTATTTTCAGAGTATCACATGACTCCACTGGAGTCTGACAGAATTGGTGCAAATATATGTAATAATAAATTTATCAAGACAACAAGAATTGGAAAAGTGAAGGATTTAAATTAACAGCAGACAAAATCCCTAAAGTGAAAGAAAGAACCTTCTTACTAAAATATGACAATAAAAGTATGATTTATAACTTATTCTTGTGTTTTGTTTAATGTCATAAAAATTGTTAGTCATTCAAATGGAAACACAAACATTAAAAGCATAGGTTATACTTAATTAAATGATATTACATAATATAATGTAATTGTAATAGAAAATAATCTAAAATAAATAATAATATCTTTGTGTCCGTGGAGCAGAGACTCCCGGTTAGATGTCACTTCCAAACAAACATTTCTAAAGCTGCTCTATTTTGTTCAGTGGTGAAAACAAGACAAGTCCTCAGACAGCCTTCTTGCAATGAGATTTCCACTATGTTGGAAAGTGTGACCTTTTTAAACTGCATGAAATGAAGCACACTTTCACCAACGTCAAAGAAATATATCATCTTAAAATGGCTTACTCAGTAGTAATGTTTTAGGTCTGAACTTATTCAAGCAATTTCCAGCTGAATTTTTATTGAACAATCATCCAATATGAATATAACTATGGAATAAAAACAATTTGATGATATAGTATGTCCATAAAAGAAAGTCCCGAATAGCGGTCATATGAGGACCTGACAGATCTCTTTATAACTGACCACTCCAACAGCTCTCTGTGTCCTTTGAGGGGGAGGCTCCATAAAAGCTTCATAAAAGCTCTCCATACACTCGTCTTCACAGCTTTCATCTTGCTGCCACTGTCTCTGTACTGTACAGTCATGAATGTCAATCCTTATTACAGTAGCAGTCATTGAGGATGGACTGTGTCCCGATGACTGATCCGGTAATACTTCTCTAGAAATATTGGTCACGAGGCCAAATGAAGCATCTAATGCAGCAAATAAGATTATTGCTCGTGCATTAAAGTCATTAGAGTTCATGATGATGGAAGTTGCAGTACACTGCATTACATATTGGCTGAGGCAGTTGGAGCTCATTAGGAGAGTCCCTTAACAAAGTCCTACCGAAGACATGTTGTAGTCAAATACAGTGAACAATGTTCATTTTTTATCATTCAATCCATTTTGTTTTTAACAAAGAAGTGAGACAAGGTGAGACTAAAACCAGTTGTTTCAATTACATCTGAATTCATGTTTAAATCTAAAGCTTAAGAATTAATTAGATGAATAAAATATTTCAGAATGTTGCTTATCGTGTTCAGTAACAGAATTTAAAGCCTCCCTTTGGTTTTTCGAAAATTCTGTAATAATCGTGATGATAAAGCTCTGGTGCCTTGTGGAAGCTGCAGTCCGAGTCGCTGTGGAGGTTTGATTTAGCATACATGTGGTAGTTGCAAACACACTTTGACTGGGACGACTGGCTTGTTTACACGATGACTGATGGTCTGACTGCTCTTGTTTCTTCCCCCATCTGACTTGAAATGACACAAATAAAAACCTAAGTTGGAACAAATAGGAACACTCTGCAACAGACAGTACTGGTATCGTCCTGTGGGAAGATGGAGCCTGAGTACAGTCTGGAAAATCTGACATGACATCACATTTATTCATTTATTTTACCCGTCTAATGGCCCAAAACAGGTACTTTTTTTTCACATGAAAATGCTCGAGTTGATTCTGAATATTGGGGAAAAAAGGTCAGCGATGGAAAACCTGAATCATTTGATTTGAGGTCAAACATTTACTATGATTTCACAAATCAAAAGAGGCCTCAGAATGTGACAGCAAATAGAATAGTACAAACATCTTACAGATCAAGGCTCAACAGCATTTTACCAAAAATAGGACAAATTTAAATAATTCCTGCCTTGCTAAGTTTCTGTAAATGAATGTTTCTCTCGTGTTTTCACCAGAGCAGAGCTGTTACTCTCTAATAGCAGCTGGTATCCATGTTTGCTTGTCAGAAGCATTTGTTTTCCTGCAGTGCGAGCACACAGCTCTGGCAGCAGGTCTGTGAGGAGGTTGGACTCCAGCCCTGATTTGGCACAACGTGGGACAGATCCAGCAAAATGTGGAACACAAACGACGACAACACAGTTGTAATTATTACATTTATGAAACATTACAACAAAACTTGAGCAAAATGTAATGTTTTTGTGAAACATTCAGCTTCGGAGCAAAATACTCAAATAATTGCTGTTCAAGCCAAGTGGACCGATTAACTGGACTAAAGAAGCGGGTGATGCTGCTCTAAAATAGTTCCACGGCACGGTGGGCTATTTTGGCGACAAACATATTCATGACACACACATCGGTTTTTTTAATAGTAGCTTATAAAAATATCCGTTGTTGTGGAAATACTGGGTTCCAGTATCATGTCATGCCATTTTCTGAAAGATACAATGAGGAAGACCATGGCTTCACAGACGAGACACTGTGGTGTTGATTCTTTCAGCAATCACTCATTCATAAGTCTGCTCTCAACGGTACACCGCATTTATTTTCAGTGATTTAGATAATCGGCACTTTTTAGATTTACTCAACGCCAAAATATATCTGGTACCTTAAACATGGCCGTATGGTTGTTTGAGGAAGCAGCTCAATATCACTCATCTTACATTTAGTGAAACCTCTGGAGGCCAAAGTTATTGGACGGGAGAGAAGAGGAAGGTCATGTGACAAAGTCAGTGATGGGAGGAGGTCGGAGGTGGAATGAGAACGCCGCATTCACAATTTCATTCCTATTTGTAATAAGAAGAGAAGTTGCCTCGCAACATAACCTTGGGAGGACTACAAATAACACATATTGTCATTTTGTCTATTAATCTTTGTCATAAATGAATGAAAAATTCCCACTGCAAAATACCAGATATTTGGTAATTATGAGCCTGAACATCCCAGAAATGTGTGTCAGCTGTAAAGTTTGGCTTCGGCCGGTCTGCTCTTTCTTCAGACATTACAACAGAGACAATATGTTGCGCTACAGTGGTTTTAAAGGGGATGAGAGGATCTGATTTAATTGGCCATGATTGAAGTTGGCTGTGACGTTCTTTGTAATGAGCTATTCCTCCTTCTTTACCGCTGTACCACGCAGCGCCACAGATGCGCTTGTGTTTGTGTTCACTAAATTACCAAAATAGACATGTGCTCCTAGTGCACAGAACTACCGTTTGCATTGTGCCTAGATTCATGAAAATAAAGGCCAAAGTGTTTGTTTGGTTCCAAAGTTAAAGATCCTCATATACTTGAAACACTGGAAATGGTAATTTTACAGAAGTTCATTAAATTTGCCTTTAACAAAGCAGATTTATGTTTCGACTTCAAGCCAGCTTCATCCCACCAGTCTTCTACCAAATGCAAGAATGACCTCCGATTTTTAATAAATGTAATTTTTGCCATATGACCTATCACGCAAAAGACAAACACCTCCTCGTGTTTTATGATAGACACTAAAAGCAGCATTTATTTGACTTTCAACAGTAAATCCAAACACAGGGAACTCTGTGAAAGCAACAGATACAGATAGCACCCACAAGCTCCAAGTCTACGGAGGCAGCTGGTTGCTTGTAATTCCATTAACAGTGACTTTGTGTGTGAATGTGACCTTTTATGTTCTCGACTACTGAACCGCCACTCAGCAGGTCGTGTCCTGCATCCTGTTTCAACCACATTACATTCTGGAAGCAGCACGCCATTAAAATGTGCCCTGGCCAAATTCACAGAGGTCATTTTTGATACCAGCAAAATATCCTGTTGTCCAAGTGGGGAAATCACAGGCCTGTCAGTGCTGATAGGATCTTGCCTGGATCCGATGAAACAACGACACTGCCACCACAGTTTGACTGAACAGCAAATAACAGAGGGTCTGAATGAAAAGCCCGGCTAGTGTGGTCGGCTTCTATTGTGGGAATGAAAGGAGGCAAACTGGACTGTTCTGTAGATCTGTCCATCAGTCCAGGAACAATACCTCTGTACGCCAGAGAAAAGATGAACTCCCATCCAATCATGTGTCCGGAGCCTGTTGTTCTCCGCTCTGCAGAGAGACAGCCGGTTCACTCAATAATTAGTATTTTCAGTTCTAACTACCAGAGAACAAATTCACTGGATTTAATTAGAATGAGTCATCGACACTGACTTGAGATATGAATGTGCAGTGTATTTATTTGGTCTGACGATTTAACCAGCACACATATGATTAACTTGTTGAATCCTATTTATTTAGAAATATATTAATGAGGAGTACACTGCTTTTGCCTTGTTCATACTCTTATACTTTTAAAATAATGAGATACAGTGAATTTGCTTTACTTTGGCTGCTTCTGTTACTGTCAAAACTATTTTTCCGTAGTGATTCCAAAGAGAACAAAACAGATATTTGAGATTGTAACTTGAACTTTCTTGATTAAAAAATGAGTTGTTTTTTTGAAGGTACTGCAGCTGGAAGCACAACCTGCTGTAACCTGATGTCGTTGTGAACATCTGTGGCACCAGCCAAATAAAAACCAGGGCAGTCCTCCTTCATGTTCACTAGAGAAACCAACAAAAAGACAACGTTTCCACTGAGATATACGACAGCAACTGTTTGGGTTCAGGCCCAAGTAATAATCCCAAGACTAAAAATGTCATTCATGAATTGATTTAACGCTGCACATTCTGCAAGCTCATGTTTTCCTACTTTAATCTATGATATCATATCATTACTATTTGATGCCTGTGGAGACAACAATGTCCAGATATGCTACTTTTTTTTTCAACCCAATTGTTATAAACATAAAACTCGATAGGATTCTGCATCTGTATGGCCTGTTTCTCAACTCAGATTCATTTATTTATTCATTTAACTGTCAGCAGTGAACAGTTCAGGAGAAATTTGATGGCATTCCCAGAAAAGCTGACATGTTTTCAGACCCCTCAGAAAAGTGTTTGTATATTTTAGTTTAGGAGAGATTACTACTGAAGCCTCAGTTAAAAAGTGAAGTATTATTGCATGTTGAGCCTTGGGAGAGTGCAGTGAGAAAAATGAGAATGATTAATATCAGTCTCATGTTTGTGTGCTAATTATGGAGCTGGAGGCGGGACGGGGTTAGTCTAGCTCAGCATAAAGATTTGAGAACAAAAAGCTTGCCTTGTTCCATCTGAAATAAAATAGCATCAGTACCAACACCTCTAAAGTTGACTGATGAAAACAGGATAACGTGTTATTTTAGTTTCAACATGTAAAATGTACAGATGTGTATTTGTGGCTTTTGGCCAACTTCTCATCTCGCACACATTTTTCTCAGTGCTAAAATTTTTACTTCCATTAATTGATTTATTTAGTGTACAAAGTGGTCATAAAATACCAAAACATATCCTAATCCCAATCATGTCTAATTTACTAGAAAGAAAAATCAGCAGACCATCATGTTTCAAATGGAAATAGAAAAAGGTTGGTATTTTTTCTTGACTAACCAATTATTGAACTAATTGTTTCAGTTCTTGTTTTTACAAGAGTCCTTATTGAAAATAATATACATTTCATGATGATAACTGTTTAGTTACATTTGTATTATGTATTATCACATCATTTGTTTACTTACTTGCGTTGGCAAAAAAAAAAAGGATTAAAAAAACAATATCACTGATATATTGATTTGATATGTAGATTTTCATTACTGTCAGGAGTCGGACTGTAACTGGATTTAAGCTCAGTAACAACAGAAACCTTCTAAAAGTCTGGATTATAGTAATTTACGGGCCCTGAAGATATCTATCTGAGCATCGGGACTGTTTCCTCTCATCTAACTGCACAGAATATAATTGTATATACAGAATGCCGAGCATCCCCTTCCACCCATATGTTTTCATGCTTGTTCATCCCTGAAATTACACACAATCTATCAATGTGGAGAAATCAGCTGAGTTTGAGCAAATTGGAAGCGAGCGAGCCCACAAACAGTTGTGATACCAGAAGGTAAAGTCTTAGATGGAGCTGTGATCAAAGACAAAAACAGCAGATTCAGTCAGATACCTGCAGTTATATAATCATATCAATCACAATCACAAGAACACATCTGGTTCTCTGTAAATAGGCTGCCAGGACTTCCAACCTGCAGCTTTTGTTTTCTGTGACATATCCGTGTATGATTATTGCTCATCATATGTATTTGGCATTTAACACTGATGCAAGAAATTACTTTTAAAATAATGAGATGCAGTGGATTTGCTTTCTTTTTGGATTCTTCTGTTACTGTTAGACTGTATTTTTTTGTAGAGCTTTGAAAGAGAATGAAAGTGAGATATTTGAGATTGTAACTTCAACCTACTTTTTATTTTTGTAATCATGACAATGAAGGTCATCTTTTTGAATCCTAAACCCTGATCTTTTCCTCAACCAAACCAAGTTGTTTTTTGTGTCTAAACTTAGCTAAACCAATGTGCTTTATTTCCTGCCACTGGCGCTCATTCCAAAAATGCTAATTCAATTCAATTAAAATCCGAAGATTCAGATCAGTACCATTAGTTACACTCTCCTTCATTAGTGACAGACTGAACCTTTATTCACTCCCTCCGACATTGAGGATCTGGTGTTATCTTTGCTGCTGAAGTGTGGTGTCATCCGTCAAGATCTTAAGAGATCTCTAAAACCTGCCGGTCCTCCAAGGGGTTTAAAAAGAAGACCTAATTATTTGAAAACAATCTTTCTATAAGATTTATCGATCTAAAAAATTGTTTTTAATTTACCGGGAGAGGAGCAGATTTAGCCCAAGAACATACCAACTGATGCAAAATTTCATAACATGGTCTGCTGGTAACCTGTGCAATTGTTGGTGTCAAAGTGCATGTGTCTACAATCACAAAGATATTATATCAGTCTGAGCTGCATGGGAGGTGTGCCTCTGGTGTCCAATAGGAACATTGTTTTTGTGCCTAAACCTACTTGAGGAGAAGAACCTCATATCTACTGCGAAGCTGGAAATGTCAGGATTTTGGGTTGAAAATGATGATGGTGATGAGTCGCTGAACGTTTATTCTGCGCTGAGCGTTGAATGTTCTGTGTTTTGTTTCCAGTCACTGAGAATTGAAAAATGTTCAACTTTGGGTAAAAAGCTGCGCTTGTCACTCACTTTTTACTCAGCCATTCAAACCCAGCGAAGGAGGGGCGGGACAAACGCACGTAACCACCGACACTGGTCACTGATTGGTCCGCCCTTACAGAGGCTGAGTGAACACAAGCAGCGCTACAGACTGGAACCAGTGGAAAACAGAAGCTGTGAGGGTTAGTCTGGTGGAGTCCGCCTGTACTTACAGAAGGACTTATTCTTTTGTCAAAATACAAAGAACACAATAACATCTTCATGTACTCATGTACACATTGGACTCTTGAATGAAGACAAAGACATTACAATACATCGTTAGATGTTTCTGTCCAGCCTTTCTCTCTGTGACTTACCTATGTACCTCATATGCCGGGGAAATGGACCACAGTTATTATTTCCTAACTACGCAATACGAAGCTTGAATCGGGTGTTTTATTCTTTGCTCTGAACACATCTTTCTTGAATGTCTGTATAGTGATCATGTCCTTAGATTTTTATAATGTCACTCTATGGCTTGCTTTTCCTGTCGCCTCAAGAAAATGCCTCTTCAAACAATGGTCGACCCTTTGACTATACACTGTATAAATGACCGTTTATATTCAGCTGCAGCATTTCCGGTCTCTCTATCTTCACTCTTTGTCTCTGTTTTCTGTGGCAGTGTAATTTTGTGTAATAATGTGTTTTGCCATGTTAGAGTTTGTTAGTTGTTGTTGTGTTCTAAAGTTATAACTGTTAGTGCGTATGCAGTTAACAGTAATCGCCTCTCAAAGCACAGTTTGACACATCACAGTAAAAACAGCTTGAATGTGACTCCAGTCTATGAGTTTGCATTGATTATGCTGAGTGTTAAATTACAGCAATTGCATTATCACAGAACAGTATAAAAGTATATTGCAAATTCATTCCAAGTATGAATTATTCTCCCTACCCAGCACTGTATTGTACCAGCTTATAATACCATTTTTCTTTAGGCCTATTTATTATATCACTATGTTCATATTTGGACTAGAGCTGTCACAATCATGAAACTTAAATGACAAATGATTGCCATGTTAATTTTGGGTCCCACTTTTAACTAATTTAATAATACACATTAAAGAAGTTGTATTGATATTGAACACAGAAACACAGGAATACAAATTATATTTCTGTATGTCTTTAAGGTTTTGTAAATAAAACAAAACTGCACAGGAAAGATAACAATTTAACCAGATTATATTAGAAGATACACTCACCAGCCACTTTATTAGGTACACCTGTTGAACTGCTCGTTAACTAAATATCTGATCAGCCAATCACATGACAGCAGCTCAATGCATTGAGGCATGAAGACACGATGAAGACGAGTTGCTGAAGGTCAAACGGAGCATCAGAACGAGGAAGAAAGGTGATTTCAGTGAAGGTGAAGGTGAAGGTGGCAGGTTGTTGGAGCCAGACGGGCTGGTCTGAGTATTCACTAACTGATGATCTACTGGGATTTTCACCCACAACCATCTCTAGCTTTACAGAGAACGGTCCGACAAAGAGAAAATATCCAGTGAGCTGCAGTTCTCTGATGCCTTGTTGATGCCAGAGGTCAGAGGTCAGAGGAGAACAGCCAGACTGGTTGGAGATGATAGAAAGGAAACAGTAACTGCAATAAGCACTCGTTCCAACCGAGGTATGCAGAAGATCTGAACAACACCTGGAAGCTTGAAGCAGACTATATTTTCTTGTCCCACTTTGGGTCCTTCGTACCAGCTGAGCATCATGTAAACACCACAGCCTACCTGAGTATTGCTGCTGACCGTGTCCGTCCCTTTATGTCCTCAGTGGACCGTCTCCTGATGGCTGCTTCCAGCAGGACAACGCACCACGTCACAAAGATCAAATCATCTCAAACTGGTTTCTGGAACATGACGATGAGTTCACTGGACTCCAACGGTCTCCACGGTCACCACATCTCCATCTAATAGGAGCTTTGGGATGTGGTGCAACGGGAGAGCCAGAGTTTTTAGATAATATTAAGAACATGCATGGGACCAAGAATCAGAAATGATGGAGAATATCAGTTAAATTCCAGCATTGCTGTTTAAATCTAAACGAATTTTAAGTCAAAAAGACGCGCGACAGTTGACAGTATCGGACCTTGGACAGTTTCTGGAAAATATATATATATTTTTTAATATTAATTAGATCGTTTTTAGATATCACACCACAAAAAAAGTCTTATTCACTTCCTGTATTGAGATGGAGACAGAAATCTGAGAGATTTTTACATTAAAAACCTGAACTAATTAAGCCGAAACGGTCGGCCAGCAAAAGGGAAGGAAGAAAACATTTCTGCTTTTTAACCAATAACAGGTAATGATGGTGAATGTCCCTGCAATGTGTCAATGTTGGTGAAGAAAAACTTGCTGTTTACTGCCACGGAACAGGTGCAGCAGTGTGTGTGTGTGTGTGTGTGTGTGTGTGTGTGTGTGTGTGTGTGTGTGTGTGTGTGTGTGTGTGTGTGTGTGTGTGTGTGTGTGTGTGTGTGTGTGTGTGTGTGTGTGTGTGTGTGTGTCACTGATGCATTCAGCTTTCATGCAGTGATGCCGCCTTCATTAGGATGAGAAGAGCAACACATCGTACGTTCACAGTGCGAGCATTCAGCCGATGCATTTATGGACGGCACCCTGAAAAGAGCACACTGCCTCCACCTCTTCTCTGCCTCCACCTCTTCTCTGTCTGCATCTCGTCTCTGTCACTGCGCCTCCTCTCTGGCATCCCTGCCCTCACTCCTCTTCTCTCCATCTGCTCCATCACTCCTTCGCTCTGCCTGTCTTACGTGTTCTGTATTCTACGCCTGGACTAATTAGGACTCTGACAAAAACAGGTGAAGTGACAGCAAATCATCACACTAAGTCCTGCACTCCTAATCCTCCTCTGCCTTGTTTACTGTTAAAACTTTTAAGTTGTTGCAGCACAAATAAAGGCTCAGTATGAGGTCATGCATAAGAGTAATAAGCATGCACACACACATGGGCAGCAACACAGTCAACAGAGCTGAGACAGACTCTAAGTCAGGAGGAGAATACTGAAACACTGCAGCAGTGAGCCTGTAAACATATTCTTCATGACCACTAACCTCAGATATATAAACACCAGCAATACATTCCAGCTATATGACGGTTTATTATAACCGCTAGTCTATATTCACACGTGCATTTATCTTTCCTGAATAATCAAACCAGTGAGATGCAATGATTGAAAATGTGTTTTCTTCAAAGAACAGACAGCTGAGACTCCTGCTATCAATGACAGTAATTACACTATTAAGTTCTCTCTTAATCTCAGATAAACAAGCACAGCTTGGATCCACAAATTAGTGCTTTGACTTGGACAGAAATTTCAATTCCCTGCACAAGTGAGACGTGATTTCCTCTAGGACGGGCTGCTTATGACAAAACTGCATTTCAAAAACCATGAATATTGGTCCTCACTGGACAGAATGAGAAAAGAAAGTATGACCCATTTCTGTCTCATTATAACAAACTCTTTCAATGAACTTGTAATTCATGAAAAAGCACATATTACAGTAAACATGCGGACTGTACTGCAACAACAGCTTCAGCAGATTCATCTGCAAAAAACACCTTCACTGGCAAAATATTTGGAAGAAAAAGATTAAATGATACAGATTCGAACATGTAGAAAATTATTTTATATGCTAATATGATCTTCTATATATTATTTCAAACTGTGGGTACATCTGGAATCCAAATCTCGCTGTGTGAGGCAGCTCATTTTGAGTAAAGGATTTCTGTGTGCATTGTATAAATGCGGATCAGCTGTGGGTGTTGTGTTCTGTGGACTGCAGTCCAGGTGCAGGAGTGACGGACCTGCGTGGATCTGTAACGGAGACTCACGTGTAGCTGTGATCCTGCAGGACAGATCCTCCAACATGTCTCAGCGCTGCGCTTCAGACCGTGAAGCAGGTACAAAGAACATGTTTCAACTCACCGTGAGGTTTCCTGGACGTTTGCATTTCGGGAAAGATGCTGAAGAAAAGAAGAGCAGCGGGGTCCCAAGATTATAGAGACAGTTTGAAAAGAGTCCCTGAATTCCTTCAGTCCCGCCTGGTCTAATCCTACGAGCTGAAATCAAGGGATATTAAAAAAAAAAAAAAAAAAAAAAAAAAGGTCTGTAAAAGCACCGCGACGAGGTTCACATAAATTCGTGAAGTCAGCAGCCGGGCAGTGAAGCTGGTCGGTCTCCGTGTCGGTTAGTCTTCCCGGTAAGACAGCGGTCTGCTCCCTGACCGTCCGCGGCAGCTGCTGTTTGACAGAGCAGCATCTCTCACTTTGTCCATGTACTTCCTCGGGAGAACTCGGCTACGTCCGACTTTTTCCGGAAACAACATCCCAACACAGGCTGTCAAAGACGTCTCACTTTGGATGCAAATTTTGATTCAATAACCCGCCAAAAATGATGTGTGTCCTCACGAAGAGACAATAATCCACCTGATATCTAATCGGAGTATCAGTGATGGAGGTTCGAGTCCCCACACCGAGCAGAACTCCACCTGTTCCCCCAGCCTGCCTCCCCACTGAGGCCCTGGAGCAAGAGAACTGCTCCACAGGAGATCCAGGCATTAAGCTTCACAGTACCAGTGCACAGGTGACACCTATAGAGAAAAGGATTTCTCACAGCTGACTGTAGAAAAGCCAAAACAACCTGTTTAATCTGCTAGAGGGACATTTAACAAAGCAGAATAACTATTTCTCTGGAATTTTTGAAAATTCCCTTCAAATATTTCTTTTTTTCTGGTCAAATGTTTCCTCCAAAGTCTGAAACAAAGAAATAAATTGATGGTAAAATGTTAATACAGTTACATTTTCACTTTCAAAATGACAGGCTACATTTCACAGTACAAAGTATATGAAGCACAAAATGCACAAAAAAGCACAAAACGTCTCCATAATGTGAATGGAATAAATCCATTCTGTGTTAAGGTGACACATCGCTTGCAGAGAGGAGCTGAGAGCCCAGTACACATTGGTGCCATGACACCAAACTCCAGCTGAATATTTAGAGGGCACTTTCTCACACAATAGGTTCCTATTGTTCCTAATAGAAAAAAGCTCGTGCACAAGACGCAATAATTATTAATTGATTAAAATTAGTATTGTGCAAAAAAACATAAAAACTAATCCAGGTTTGCATTATAGAACAAGAAAATAAACAGAAAATATTTTTGATTAGAAACGTCTTTGTGACACGTTACAGACGAATATAGTCTGTGACGAAATACGTTTCCCCTCGAAACCTAATTGAGAATGCCGTTTATTTGATAGATTCTTCATAATTCGATAAAGCTGTCATCCTGCGGGCACAGTGGGACGCCGTGAACTCAGAGCAGTAACCAGTCAGGAGACGTCTGCCCACAGAAGGAACAGCTTGTTTCATTTTGGTAGAAACAAAGAAAAAGTACCTGTTTCTTCTGTTTCTGTCTCCTCTCTCCCTGTTTCTGACCTTTACAGAGGGTCATTCTCTATGTTGGATTCCATCAGTCCTCCTCCAGTGCTCAGAGGTCCCAGTGATGCATCGTCTAGTTTGGGCTTAAACAGCGCAAGTGAGTTGGAGTCACTGATATTGACTGGCACTTATAGAAGCTACCTGTCCAGGATATATCGTGATTTCTTTCCTGTCAACCTTCACTGTGGCATTTAGTTCTTCCTTTGGTTGCTCAGCATGTACAGAACTCACGATGGACTCTCCCTTAGGCTGTCGAATTCCACAGTACCAGTAGGTTGGCTGATGAGATGGATCTACTGTAGGTTTCTGCTTTCATTACTTTTAATGAGTTGTTGGACGACATATTAAAACCCACTCCCAACTCTTTTCTGCAAGCTTTTTTGCCACTTCATCATGTTCTTTCCGCTCCGAGCTGCTCGACCGATGCGCTTACTAAAGAAAGTATGAATGGCAACACTTACTCTCCATGTTATTTATATGTTAATTAATTTTCCAATTTGTGCACATAATGGCTAATTACCAACTTTGGTATTGGCTTACCCAAAATATAATTTCTGCCTACAGCACCACAGTGGAGCCAAAAAAACAGGATTTCAAATCACATTTTATAATCAGCATGAGTTTATGTTTCAGTATTAGTCAAACACAACACACAACAACAGTGTTGTGTGAGAGTTGTGTGAGTGTTCATATTTGTCTGTCGAGCTTCTGCCTCTCTGGATTCTCTCTCCGTGTGTCAAACAACCTGCTGATGTTACACTTCTTGCTGTGGAGTAATTGCCATGACAGAGTCATAAACTGGGTAAAACTCCACTTCACAGAGGGAAGTGGAAGATTAAATTAAAAAGTTCACTGTGTCTCGCTGTGTCTGGCCTGCATTGTCCTGACCTAACCTTAACAGTGATTATTGCTCAGGGGCGGGGGCCCAATTTCTTATAAGGCAGTATTTATAACAGATTATAAAATGTAATTAATGGATTTATTAACAGTTGAGCATTTACTAAAGCTTTGTAGATCAGTTATAAACCACTAATAATGACATGGTTATTTATCTTCTAGCACTTACTTGTCTTTTTAGGTAAATCTTCAATTCCTTATGGAGACCTCTCCACTGAACTGTACCAGATATGTTATCTGAAACAAGGACTGCAACAAAAGCAGAACAGAAATCCAGTTCTAAACTGTGTACTCACATTAACTTTTACAATGGTGACTTTTCAGGGAGCGCTACCATTGAAGGGATTCTACAGAAGTAGGCCTACTATACCTCACACATTATTTTACTGTCTACAATTGTTCTCACGTTATGAGGTTTGAGGGCCATTTCTTATTTTTGACAGACGTCGTTGAAAAGACTGAAGTAAGGCATTTTAATGTTAGATTTTTACTGGGAGCCAATGAAAAGAAGCTGTTATGGGAAAAATATGAGCTGTCTTGTTAATTCCCATCAGTACTGAAACTGCAACATTTTGGATTAACTGGAGGATTTTCAGAGGGTTAATACTGGGACACCCTGACAATAAGGAACCATGATAACCCAGCCTATCCAAACAGGACATTTCTAATTTTAACAACAACGTCCAGGTGAAAGAAGGCATCCCTGGAGACTTGCTTCATGTGTGACTTATAAAGGACATATCCTGGTCAAAAAGAAGTCCAAGCTTCCTCATAATAGTATTGGACGCCAAGGCAATACCATCCAGAGTTACAACATGGTTAGATAGTTAGATAGATGGTGGTCTGAGGTGTGTCGGGCCAAATGCTGTAACTTCAGTTTTCTCTGAATTTATAAGTAAGAAATTGTCATCCAGACTTTCATGTCTTCAAGACATACCTAAAGTTTGACTAACATTTGTTTCACCTGGCTTCATTGATAATTATAGTTGCTTGTCATATACATAGCAATGGAAATGGAAAGTGCCTAAAAGGAGCATGTATAATGTGAAAAGTATTAGTCCTAGTACAGATGGGACTCAGCAGGACTCAGTAGGACTCCCTGAATAACTTGTGTGTGCATGGAAGACTCATTGCTGATGTGAACAAATTGGAATCTATCTAATAATTAAGATCTAAACCAACGATAATTGAATCACTGGCCAATTTGTGTGAAGTGGTTTCAGCTGACTCTGATAATCGCAAGCTTTATCATGTTTACATTGAAACAAGTAAAGTGGAAACAAAAACCTTGGTTGAAATTGATTTAATTGTTAAACTAATTTGTAAATGAAGGGCAAAGAGTGTCATGAGTCTGGGCGGTTGTTCTAGATGTTTCTGGATGTGTAGTTGTCCTTCTGGAGGTGTAGTTGTCCTTCTGGAGGTGTAGTTGTCCCTCTGGACGTGTAGTTGTCCCTTCACAGAGTGGAGGAGAAGCATGTAACCAAGAGAAAAGAAAAGAAACTCTAAACATTCTGTTCTAATTTGTTTTCCTAAATAAATTGTGTCCTTAAATGTGGTCAGTGGCTGGATTATGGTCACAGGCCACATTCTTTCCTGGGACTTAAGTCTCCAATTACGAGGGTGGATCAGAAAGCAGTGACGTGGACGGAGAAAGGAGAAGCTGAACCCTTCGTGAGGAAATCCTTCCCGGTTTGGCCACTTGCTCAAAATCAGCACCTGAGTTGCGCCTGTTTTTGAGCAGTGGTCCGGGCGCGTCGGCCATTTCTTTACACATCAAACTTTGTTACACATTTTTGGGGAAGAGAAAGAAACAGCAGGGAGCCAAATGTGTTGGGGGGGGGGGGGGGGGGGGGGCTGTTGTGTGCATGTTCGATGTTTCTGTGAGCGGGTGGATTGTCGTGTTGGAGAACTAACGTTTTAGGGGAGTGACGTTCTGCCCCTTGGAAACATGAATGTCACTCAAAACTCCTCTCTGGGTTCATGGCCTCATTTCCCTCGGCGTCCTGCTGATTTCCAGAGTTTGACTCTTACCACCAAACATTTTTAGAACGTTCTTAAAGATCATGATCCTGCCTATTAAGAGGAACATTCTCTGAAAAAAAAACACAAAAAAACTTCTAGTTGAAAATGTTGTTTAAACCATTAAACATTCTCAGACCAATGTGAGAACTCCGGCAGGGCGCCGACCACAGGGTGCTGTCACAGTGAGTCCCAGGTTTGATTCCCAGATGGCTGGACCTTCGCTGTCTGTCACTCCTACTTGTTTTCCCCACATTTCCTGTGTACGCTGCTCTTTTCAAATAAAAGGTAGGTAGGTAGGTAGGTAGGTAGGTAGGTAGGTATATACTTTATTAATCCCCGAGGGGAAATTTTTTCGCCACAGCAGCATACATACAGAAGCAATAATAGAAACAATAGAATAAAATAATAATAGAATAGAATAATATAATAGAAAAGCAATAAAATAAAATAGCAGTAAATAGCAGTAAAAAATATAAATATAAAATGCACAGTATATACAGTATATATACAATACATTATATATCTATATATATTATATACAACAAACCAATAAACACAGTCAACATATATATATATATGTATATATATACATACAGTACAGTATATATCTATATATATAATATACATATAATATACAAGCAACCAAGAAACACAGTCAACAGTGTTATTGTACTGTGATGGATTTTGCCAGAGGTGAGTTATTGTAAAGTCTGATGGCAAAAGCACAACAAACAGAAATAAATCAATCGTAACAATTGTGTTATGAAAATCAAACCAATAGTTATGAACATCTTCCTGTTTGGACCGAAGTGGTGAACCGCCTCTCATCGTCCCTCAAGGCACGCTGCTGGCAGGAAGAAAATATCACCTGCACTTTATCAGGTCTCTGTTTGTGTACACTGGGAGGGATGATTCAAATGTTTGTCTGTCTGGGAACAGTGAGTGAGTCAACAGTGTGTTTCTCAGTAACAGTGACACCTAACGTGAGCTGACACCGAACCTCGCGGCAGTCAGTGAGTAAGCGAGCTGAGAAAAACAACAGGACATCATCCTTTGACAGGAGGACCAAAGCCAGCAACTGCTCAGTTGTGATCTGTGCACGCAGCTCGTGGCTTATTGTAGGTGCTAATTTGAAGAAACCAGAGACGGGATGACCAGACCACAGGCAGACGTGGCCGGATGCTGCTAGACGTACCCCGTCTCTGACAGCATACCAGTGTTCACGCTGACCAGTGTGTCAAACGACGAGTCCTCGGATGGTGTACTCATAACGGTCAAAGGTTGAGTGCGAAGGGCTGGACACGTCTCGCCCTCAATGGTTGACCTCTCGGCCTCGAGGAGGGACCACCGACCTATTTTCAAATTGCAGCGAAAGGCAGCCAAAGGAAACTGCAGCTGTCGCGGCGAACACTGCATGATAAAACTGCAAGTTGTCCATGTCTACACAAACATGTTTCTTCTTCTTTTAGTCCCACTACACACTAGATGGAAGCCATCAGTATGTTTGTGTGTGAAACAGGTTTGGTTTCACTGAGACGTCTTCCAGCCAGCCTTTCTCTGATCGGCCACTGGGAATCCACATTTTCCACATTTCTCTGCCTTTTCACTAGATTTGAAATGCAGTCTTTCTCCTTTTCTCGACTCTTATAATCTTACTTATTATTCCTTTCGATCACAGTCCAAATTTTCCAAACTCTTTTCCTTCCATGTAGTGCACATTGGGAATGTTTTAGCTCTTTCTTTTCTTCAGCAAAGCTAACCTGGCAACACTGAGCTGGTTAACCTTTGATTACTTCAATGCAGAGTTCTGTTGGGTGATATCCTAACGGCAGGGAGGGGCTGGGAGGGGCAGGGAGGGGCAGGGAGGGGCTGGGAAAGACTGGGAGGGGCTGGGAGGGGCAGGGAGGGACTGGGAGGGGCAGAGAGGGGCAGGGAGGGGCTGGGAGGGGCAGGGAGAGACTGGGAGGGGCTGGGAGAGACTGGGAGGGCAGGGAGAGACTGGGAGGGGCAGGGAGGGGCAGGGAAAGACTGGGAGGGGCTGGGGCTGGGAGGGGCTGGGAAAGACTGGGAGGGGCTGGGAGGGGCTGGGAGGGGCTGGGAGGGGCTGGGAGGGGCTGGGAGGGGCAGGGAGGGGGGAGGGAGGGGCTGGGAGGGGCAGGGAGGGGCAGGGAGAGACTGGGAGGGGCTGGGAGAGACTGGGAGGGGCAGGGAGGGGCAGGGAAAGACTGGGAGGGGCTGGGAGGGCAGGGAGAGACTGGGAGGGGCTGGGAGGGACTGGGAGGGGCAGGGAGGGGCTGGGAGGGGCTGGGAGGGACTGGGAGGGGCAGGGAGGGGCAGGGAGGGGCTGGGAGGGGCAGAGAGGGGCAGGGAGGGGCTGGGAGGGACTAG
The DNA here is from genome assembly GCF_029030835.1 of Brachyistius frenatus. Lineage (NCBI taxonomy): Eukaryota > Metazoa > Chordata > Actinopteri > Embiotocidae > Brachyistius > Brachyistius frenatus. The sequence goes on along the minus strand of NW_027210791.1, from coordinate 148,714 downwards.
GAGGGGCTGGGAGGGGCAGGGAGGGACTGGGAGGGGATGGACTGGGAGGGGCAGGGAGGGGCAGGGAGGGACTGGGAGGGGCTGGGAGAGACTGGGAGGGCAGGGAGAGACTGGGAGGGGCAGGGAGGGACTGGGAGGGGCAGGGAGGGGCTGGGAGGGGCTGGGAGGGGCAGGGAGGGGCAGAGAGGGGCTGGGAAAGACTGGGAGGGGGAGGGAGGGGCAGGGAGGGGCAGGGAGGGGCTGGGAGGGACTGGGAGGGGCAGGGAGAGACTGGGAGGGGGGGAGGGACTGGGAGGGGCAGGAGGGGCTGGGAGACTGGGAGGGGCAGGGAGAGACTGGGAGGGATTGGGAGGGGCAGGAGAGACTGGGAGGGGCAGGGCTGCTCTCCAGTGAGAACAGAATCACCGTCTCCATTGACTACCACTTGGTCTTCCTGTCTTTGAGACAGTGAGCTCCCATCATTCACCTTCAACAAAGGAAGAAGGGTTCAGAATATTCCTGTAAAAGTTTTCAGTCTTTTCAAAGGCAAACTGATCTTGGAATGATCACTAAGTTCACCACTTATACAGTCACTGTGATGGGGGACATGTAATTGTTCATTGGGTTGCTATCACCGCAGATTGTACATCATTTATTGTCAGTGGTCGTGGCATCTGCACAGCAAATGGACATTTGTTTTTAAGATTGTTTTCCTAAATAACTGGACTATATAAAGAAGGGAAGTGATGTCTCTGGGAGAGCGCTCAGGTGGATGGTGGAGGCGGCGTCCGCAGAACTATACCTGGCAGCAAGTCCAGAGGATCTTGGAGAAGGGAACCACGTCGTGGAGTCTCTTCCTTTGGATTACCTGAGATTTGGACTTAACCTGCCAGAGGAGGAGTTCTAACTTCTGGATGAAGAGCGGTGGGGAGATCTGCGCTGGCTTTGTTTGGAGACATTAAGCCGCGGCGGCTCACCACGTTTCACCAGGTAGCGCACCTTTTTTGGTTTAGAGACTGTTTTTAAAGTCAACAAAGACTATTTATGTTTAAGCCCTTGGGGTGTTTGTGTAGTTTGGGATATTCGGCGGGTATTATTTGTGTGTTGGGGGCCTTTGTTTGATGATTACTGTCCAGGTGGGACGGGTCCTAATTTGTATGTTTCCCCTATAATATATTGCACCTCTCAACCAACTTGTGTCACTTTCATCACTTTATATTTTTGTTTCACATTATAGACAGGTAAAGGTGAGGATGTTATGTTTAGGTCTTGAGTTTTTTAGGTGAAATCAGGTCCGCCCGTTCCCTTAAATAGCATGTAGCATTTTTCCTACTATTACTTAGGGTGACGTGTTACAATTTCACTGCCTTAAATAAACCTTTGTGCAACTTAACCACTGTAGATATAGGTCTTCATTCCGGCCCCTTGTTTAACATCTCATCTTCTGCAGTGGTGCAGGTTGTGTCAGTATCATGGGATGTCACCCTTCTTGAGTGGCACCAGGTGCTGCAGAGAGCTTCTGACAATTGCCTCCACTGTCAGGTATTTCAAAGAAACAATTTCAAAACACAATGCTACCTCAGCATTGTGTTTTCAGTTTCAAAGATCCCAGTGGTATTTAGTGGAACCCCAACCCTCCTCATGGATGAGAATCCATTGTGGCCATAAAACGTGCTCTCTGTTAAGCCAGTGTGTGGTTGGTCCTTTCTGGGCTACTGTAGAAACATGGTAGCAAACATGGACCGCTCTGTGGAAGAAGCACTTATTCTAAGGTCATGAAAACACGACAATTCTTAATTTCAGGGAATTATGTGGGAATGAAAATATAATTATTATGATTACACCCTAAACCCAACACATTGAGCTTTATGAGAACACACTGTCGGACCATCCGACCTGTGGTGGCTCTTGCAGCAGTGGCAGGGGACACAAATGCCTCAAATGTAGACGTCTTGAAATGTTGTTTGAAACACGGACACACTGCTGTTAGGTGTTGTGTTGTATTCAATGTACTGTATGTGGGATAGAGTCCAAATAACCGGAACATGTCACCCAACCTTCAGGTGATATACTGGATCACCTCATGTCAGCACAAAGGGGTTTAAATTTTGCCGTCAGATAGAAGCATATCTGAACGAGACAACGTTTCTGTCACCAGACCGGAGGAGCTGCTGTGGAGTAAAGTGAGTAAAAGTCCACTGAAAAAACTTATTCTGAATATTTCTCTTTAGGATATCTTAAAATGGTGAGAGAGAAAGTGATTTGAGTTTCATTTTTGATAAACATTAACTGTCTCGATGACGGCAGCGCTCATAACTGCTAATTGTATCACGAGTTCTGGTTACATGTACAACTTAGGTTGGTGTTAAATACAGCATGTTATAAAAAAAAAAACTGTAATTAAACTACATTAAGAAACCAGCTTCTATCTGACTTCATGATTTTGCATGGTCCATGCATATTAGGTCAACTACAAGTCTTCGAGTTACTGCAGGGAAAAAAGAAGCAATTAAAGTCAACTAATGTTTCTACATGAATGAACCGGTTTGCTCTGTACAAACATTGCTCTGTTCAAATAATATTGCTGGCTGTGCTTCAGGCAACGCAGGCTGCACTGGGATTACTTTACATGGCTGCACTGGATGAATTAATCTAACCCATATGCTAATTCTGTCCCATTGCAACATACATTGTAGGGGTAAAGGCAACGTATGGAAACGATATTTTTTCAATCTGTTGCCAGGATAAATTAAAACACAGACTGCAGCTGTAAACTGACTTCAGCAGAGATGGCGTAAACCCTGTTATCTCCACATGACAAAATGGAAATCGATTGGAATTGTTATTTTGTAAAATGTTAAACAAGCTTGTAGAATCAGTGTTTAAATCATTTGAGTGACGGTGGTTTTAACATCACCCGCCCTGCTTTTCTTTATTTTCTTTTTATGAGCTCAGTGTGAAAAGTGTACTTTTGCGTGAAATTAGAGAAAGGCAAAAACATTTAGCTTTTCTGATATGGGGAAATAGACCTATCTGGGAACCAACATGACTCAGAACAAAACTGTGCAAGATCATATCTTTTAATACAGCTGCTGTAATGTCAGCTACAGGCTGTGGTAATCTCTTTTCAACCCCCATTTAAGCCTATATTTGTTTACATTTTGGTAAATTGGTCCAATTAAAAGTATAACAATTTAGCTATTAGCAGTTCATGTTTGCAATGTACCCAATGATATACAGACAACTATCTTCGATTTCTTTAACAGTGAAGAAATCATTAAAATGTTCAGAAAAGTGTTGTTGTTTTTTTACAGAATTGATCAACATTTATTCACAATGGACATCAAAGATAATATCCTTGGGAAGTGTAAGTCATATGTAATGATATCAATATGTGCCATAACCAAGTCAAGTCTGTTATGACTCAGAGGGATTACCAGTAAACTTAACCTCACAAAGTAAAAAATTATATTTGAGGTTCATGAAGATTAGTTCATTAACTAAACTAACTATCAATATCTCTCCAACTGTCTCAGGAATACTAACATGTATATAAATATATATCCACTTAGTTATTGATTACATAGAACATGTTTCAAACTGCATCTGAATACTTTACAATTCCTGTCTATAGATTTTTTTTATTTATTTTTTCTGCATATTGTGAAACACCAAACTATACAGTTAGGCCAATATGCAACATTATTGTCAATTAAATAAATGTTTACCCATTACCAGTTGTATGATTTTTGACAGTTTAAGGTCATTGTGAGTCTAAACATCATCACTTTAATATCATCCATCCCGTACTTCAGTACGTTTCAGCCCAAGATCCAGAGTGCTTGGTAAGTGGGAACGTTGTGTACCGTTCTCGGGGACACTACAATGATCCATGTCCAGTTCTGTCTGGAAAAGGCAGACTCTGGTCCAGATCAGCATATTCAGGTACAGTACCTAGGAGGTATAAATGCTAGCAGGACCAAAATCATAAAGGATGCTGCTGTTTAGGATATGACGCTCGCATGTCAACACTCGCATCGGTTAAAAAGCGTTAAAAGATTTCCTTTAAAGAACGGTTGGTGAATGAGGCCCAGCGTTTTCAGTGCAGACGTGAAGATGGAAAGGCTGCAAGCATCCCAGATGAAGAAGCAATCGGGGTCAATTCCATGCTTCCATGTTGTAGCACCTGAAGGTAGCATGCTCAAAGCGCAGGGATTGGGGAATTCCATGACCTATTTTGTATAAATAAATGATTCATTGACATTCATGGATATGTACAAACTGAACACGGTCAGAAAGGTAAAACCCTTTGATACCAACATGTTGCAACGAACACCATTTTTGAGATCTGGTTTAATCATTGCTATTTTGAATAATTGTGGTACATATCCTGACACTTTGAAGAGAAATGTGTCTGTTAAGAGCATTGCATGTTTGTGTAATTTTATGGGGATTGGGTTGAGAAGGCCTGTAGATTATTTTTTTAGAGGAGATTGGGAGATTTGCATCAAAGCAAGAAGGTTGTGTTCTCTCTGCGTTGGTTTTCTCGTGGTACTCTGGAGTCCAAAGACGTGCGTGAGGATAACTGGTTTGAATGTGATGGACTGCCTTCCTTTTCCATACATCATCCATACATCATCTGGATCCAGAGGGGGGGGTTGTACTTTTTTTTTTCTTTTTTTTATAAGACATTGATCTATCCTATCTCCTCTTTTTCAGAAGTGTGTGAAGGGTTCAGCTAAGTGCATATGTGACGCCATCCATTAATGAGTCAGCATGAGGTGGAGATGTGCTCGTGCCATCAGTCAGAATGAGCCAAACGTGGCGGGTCGTTTTTCAACTTCAATTTTAATCATTTATTAGTTTTGACACAAACTGTTCAAACTCTGTATCTTAAGTCTTATCAGATTAGCAGCCCTTACAGAAAAACACACGAGTTACCCGTGTTTTCCAAATGGGACATGTGATCGCGTGTAGGACACGTGTTTACCCACACAAATAACACGCATACTATTGCAACATATAATAAAATGGGAAAATTATGTGGAAAGGTTTTCACACATTGTAGTATGTCGTAGCAGGTGGGGCACATGTGGGAAACATGTTATCACATATAATGTGTCATAAATACTGTAAATTTTCACCAACACATTCTAACAAAAGCAGCAACGTGAGCACTGACAGACACAAAGGTTCAGCAGACGAGACAAATTATTTACCCACTTACTTTGATTTTTGGGGCATTTTGATCCTTTTTACTGACAGTTTAATCAATATACGTGCAATGCACGTTTGAAAATAAAAACTTGTATCACATGTTTTATCTTTTTTTGTCACCGTTTGATGGTTTCCACATGTGGAACTATATGGTTTATTATGGTAAAGAGTTGCTAGGGGGTCTATTAGTCATGGTTAATGCAACCACCTGCACAGTCTGCTTCAATATTTGATGCAATTTGATCTGCATTGTGGAGATGCAATGGCTGCAAAAGGAGGCTGGAAGAGAAGATAAACATAGTGTATACAAACTAGCTACCCAATTAAGAACAACCTCTTCTAGCAAGGAATGGCAGAGAACAGGAGAGAGTTCAGATGTGAGAGTAATCACAGACTCGTCTAATACTACAAGTGATTGAAATGAGAGCTGGCCCTAATTATCATCTATCATTATAACTATTGACCATCAAAAAGCCTTCTAGTTTTTAAATTAAGAGAGGCAAGAGAAGAATTACAGTAGCACAAGAAAACAGATTAGAAATAGAAACATAATTATGCAATAAATCAGGTTATTAAACAATATGCAGATCATAGCCATGGATTAATGAAAAGGTGTTAGCAGTGCAGTGTACCATACAGTGTACTGAGGTATTATTTGCAGGTTGTCGTTATGTTCATAACATTTTATGTTAAGTGTGAAATGTTTTTCCTGCTTAGTATGTAGCGAGAAGTGAATTATCACACGTTCAGGTTTGTGTAGTTAGAAGTTAAATCAATGAAAGGTTTATTTTTATGCTTTATGCAGTTATCCAACTGTCTTCATGTCACAGAGTATATTTCCAGCAAGTGGCTACAGTGGTGCTCGAAAGTTTGTGAACCCTTTAAAAGAAAAAAAAGGTCTGTCTGTCTGTCAGTTGGTCTCATGCGTGTTGTATTAGACTATTGTATGACAATTTTATCTTGTTCTCTGTACAGACAAAATATTGTCTGTTTTTCTTTGTGACAACAGACCTGATAAAAAAAAAAGAAGTATGAAATAAATATACATAAACAAATGCACATTTTATATTTGTGTGCAATATAAATTATATAATGGCATAGTGTTGAATTTCCCTTCATCCTCCCCCACAAGTTGTACAATTCCTGCAACAAGCCACCAGATGGTCTCCCCCAGGATATAAGTGCTGAGGGGAGAGGGGTGCCAGGAAAAGCAGCTAATATTAGATATATTAGAGCTTTTCTCAAGGTACTTCCACTGACAGATGGCATAAAGTCATCTTGGACTCGCAGCACAATGTGAGTAAAATATGACCATCCAGAGCCACATTAACAGCAATGTAAAACTGGGGCACTTCATACAGTGGTGGATTGTTTTGTTGGTAGCTGTAACAGCTCATTGAAAAAAGGCTTTATTCCTCCTTAAATGGATTGAAATTAAAATGCATTTTCTCATGTATAACTGCAGCCTCTGGTCTGTTATAGAGTAGTGTAAAAAAGATTAATTATGGTTTCTTCTACAAAGATCATTTTAAAATGGCCTTTACAGATTTGTTGGTACCCCCAGAGAAAAATAAATAAATAATTGGAGTATAGTTATATTCCAAACGAAATGTTTTCTTTTGATTACTATTGCATGTGTTCAGTCGTGTAATTAGTCACTGAGCCTGTTTAAATGGAGGAAAGTGATCACTCTGCTGTTTGGTATCATTGTGGTCAACACATTAAACACACTGGAGCAGAGAAAGCAAAGCAGAGGGAACATTATAGACAGCATGTTAAAGACTGGAAGAGTTTCATCTCCAAGCAGCTTCATGTTCCTGAGACTACAGCTGCACATACTAGGAACCAGTTTCAGGTCCATGGGACTGGAGTCAAACTGTCTGATGCAGCTGCAGGAGGAACGTGGAGCCCAGACTGAACAAGAGGACGGTGCTGATGGTCCACAAAGATTCAAGGAAGACTTTCAAGTAGACATAAGCTGAACTCCAAGGTCTCGTTAAATCAGTCCGATTGCAGCATTCGTTGCTTTTTGAGCACAGTGGGCTCCATGGAAGACAACCTAGGAGGACTCCACTGTTGAAAGAGAAACGTAAAAACAAAAACCACTGGAATTTGCTAAAACGCATCTTGAAGAGTCACAATGCGTTTGGCAGAATGTTCTTTGGATAGATGGGACAAAATGGAGCTTTTTGGGTAAATCAAAACAGCTCTGCGTTCACAAACAAAAAGAATATGTTTTCCAAGAAAAGAACAACTGCTGTGAAACACGGAGGAGGGCTGAATGAAATCTGAAGACTATTTATTTACTATTTTGCGGAACGTGAAGTTAGCGAAACCAGCAGCCAGAGTCAGATGTCTTCCAGGGGCCAGAGTCAGATGTCTTCCAGGGGCCAGAGTCAGATGTCTTCCAGGGGCCAGAGTCGGATGTCTTCCAGGGGCCAGAGTCAGATGTCTTCCAGGGGCCAGAGTCGGACGTCTTCCCGGGGCCAGAGTCAGATGTCTTCCCGGGGACAGAGTCAGATGTCTTCTAAGGGCCAGAGACAGATGTCTTCCCGGGGCCAGGGTCAGATGTCTTCCAGGTGCCAGAGACAGATGTCTTCCCGGGGACAGAGTCAGATGTCTTCCCAGGGACAGAGTCAGATGTCTTCCAGGTGCCAGAGACAGATGTCTTCCCGGGGACAGAGTCAGATGTCTTCCCAGGGACAGAGTCAAGATGTCTTCCCGGGGCCAGAGCGGGCGACATTGAATCAAACCTGAAACTGCTGACTAAGGCTAATCATAAATCCAGTCAGATTGTTATTAACGTCGGCAGTAACGACACCCGGTTACGCCAATCGGAGGTCACTAACGTTAACGTCGGTGTGAAACTTTTCAAAAACAATGTGGGACTCCGTAGTTTTCTCTGGACCCCTTCCTAACCGGACCAGTGATGATATGTTCAGCCGTACATCTTCACTTCACCGCTGGTTGTCAAGGTGATGTCCCGCTAACAATGTGGGCTTCATTAACAATTGGAATACTTTCTGGGGGAAACCTGGTCTGATCCGGAGAGACGGCATCCATCCTACTTTGGATGGTGCAGCTCTTCTTTCTAGAAATATGGCCATGTCTCTTAACAGCCCTAAAACCTGACATCCAGGGTTGAAGTCAGGACACAGAGCTGCAGTCTTACAGCTCCTCTGCAGCTTCTTTAGAGCTGTCACTCACCCAAAACCTTCAACATCCTATGGAGGTTGTGTCTGTACCCAGACCACCTATATTTAAAAAACTCAACAAAAGATGGATCAATGAAAATGGAATAAAAATGGATCCTACCAAATTAATGGATCCAAAAAATCTGACAATTAAAAGTGGACTATTAAATATGAGATCTCTCTGGTCTAAATCTCTGTTAGTAAATGACTTGATAACTGATCCTCAGATTGATTTACTCTGTCTCACAGAGACCTGGCTGCAACAGGAAGAATATGTTAGGATTAATGAAGCAACTCCTCCCAGTCATATTCATTATCATATTCCTAGAGATTCAAGCTGAGGAGGAGGAGGAGGAGGAGGAGGAGGAGGAGGAGTGCCAGCAATCTTCCACTCAAGTTTATCAATTGATCCAAAGCCTAAACTTAGTTATTAATCATTTGAGAGTCTGATTCTTAGTCTCTCACCCAAACTGGAAAGCAGAGAAACGGATTCTATTGTTGTTGTTTATCTCCCACCTGGTCCTTATTCAGAGTTTCTAACTGAATTCTGACTTTTGATCAGATTTAGTGCTGAGTTCAGATAAAGTGATGATAGTGGGAGACTTTAACTAAACGTTTTAAGGAAGTCTTCCCTTTAATTAATACGTCCATATTAGATCAGATCAACCTATCTATTGTAACTGGTTATGTACTGCAGGCTTTTAAAGTGGCTGTAATTAAACCTTTACTTCAAAAGCCGACTCTTAATCAGCTGTTTTAAGAAACTACAGACCAATTTACAACCTGACGTTTATTTCTAAAATCCTTGAAAAAGTTGTTTCAAATCAACTTTGTGATCATTTACCAAAGGAATGATCTGTTTGAAGATGTTCAGGCTTTAGAGTTCATCATAGCACAGAAACAGGGAGTTGGGTGTCAGAAACTGGTTCACAATAAGTTCTTGTACATGAATGAAAACTCAGAAAAACAAATCTTTCTCAGTCTATATAGTACACTGAGCAACTAATTGCATCAATTAACCATATTTTCCATCATTACTGAGTGGACATCCACATTAGAGGTGATGAATTTTCCCTCTAAGTTAGCTTAGTTGTTTCACCTTTTATTTTTTTCTAGCTCTTCCACCACTTATAAAGCACCAGCATCAAAAGATTAAAAAGAATTTGAAAACGTTTACAGCACCTGGTATTCCCAGGTGGTCTCCCATCCAAGTACTAACCAGGACTTTTTACTTGTGTGTGTGTGTGTGTGTGTGGGGGGGGGGGGGCAGACAATACACACCACACTGGAAAGAAAGCACAGCTCATCAGTGGTTTCATTATGCTTGAACTTTTTAAACAGAGCTCTTGATGAGCAGGCAGAAATGATTGTGTGGAGATGATTGTGTGGAGATGATTGTGTGGAGATGATTGTGTGGAGATGATTGTGTGGAGGAGCAGAAGTCGGAGACCCTCGAGGATGCTTCAGGGCTGTCTTAACAGAACGATCTCAGGGCAGTCAACTGTGTCGGGCATGTCATCTGCTGGCACTGCCACATAGCTCAAGAGGAAGTAAACAAGTGCATGTTCATTGTGACCCCACAGAGCTGTCCCGCTCACACGTTACATTTCCTTAATGTCCACACACCACTGGAAGGGTGCGTTAAGACTGACTTAATTAAATATTCAGCTAATTACTCTCAACAGGCCTGCTTATGGCCAAGTAGAGGAAGTTCATGACTGTGTCCCTTTCTCTGTGCATGTGAAATGAAATTGGGCATCCAGCTGATGGATGTCAGTCTCTGGGCTCTGAGCAGCTCTTCCACAGGGACAGCTGTGGGAGGTCTCCATGGTCACTGGAGCACAATGAACAGGAGCTGCACTTGTTCACTGTGCAGCTGTAAATGATACATGTCACTCAGTTAAACAGTAGAGGTGTCACTGAGTTCAGCTGCCACCATCAGCTGAATGTGACATACAGCAGGAGACTTTATTTGACTATTTAAAACTCATCTTGATTCTGCAGCAGAAGTGATTACATCACAGTAAAGTTCTGTGGTTCACCAACATACCACAGAAAACCACGTCACAGGGTAAGGCCTGCAACAGCAGCAACATGCATCAAATTCAAAATGAGCATATTTTTCATACAACAATCAAATTTCTCAGTTTCGACATCTGAAATTTGGTATTTGGTCTATTTTCAATTAAATGTGGGTTTACATTATTTGCAAATCATCACTTTCTAGTTTTAATTACAGTTTACAGAGCGTCCCGACTCTTTTGGAAACTACTCATAAAGGTGGCTGTACATTGGACTTCATTGTTACCCTTACATTTGAATTTACTATCTTTGGTTTTAAGAGACATTTTTACCTCTGATCATCAATATCATGTTTTTAACGCTAAGTTTTATGTGAACATGTATTCTTGATACATAAATTGAAATTTTACTCACGAATCTTTAATGACACAAGGGCCTCAATATTTTCATCTTTATTTGTGAAGTCTGGTAAATGCTGAGATTCAGTAAAACCACTGTTTTAGATAGTTTTGCTTCCAGGCATCGGCCAGCAGTGATGTCATCAACCATCAGTGATGTCATCGTTGGTTTGTGAACGTTATGAATCCTCCAGTTCAGATTCTGTCCGTCACCATCTTTGCTAGTTCAGAGCGGTTTGGAGCAGGAAGTGACCATATTTGGACGAGCTGGGGGAGGAGCCAGAGGTGGATCTGACCGATCTGATTGGAAACCTGACGATATTACGTCCCGCCCACCGATAGCTGTAACCTGACTGCACCACAGGCCTGTCAATCAAACAGACACGCCCCCAAAACCAGGTCTTCTTGAATCTTCTTTTCTAATGAATGAGGGATTATTTTCAGATGGACCTCCAGAAAACTAATAAGAAGGAGTGACTTTAGCTAACAACACTGAGATAACTGATGGACACATTTTATTCACTTTGGATTTGATGAGAGAAGTTGAATGGGAGTCTATGGAGCCGGAGGCTTTTTGGAGCCGACCTCTAGTGGTACTCGCTGGTATTGCAGCTGAAGACACTTCTGCATCGGAACCATTTTACAGACCTGAAGCTACGAACTCTTTTATATTCAGTCTGTGGAAACAGCATGAAGCATGAAGGGTCTGCAGCAGCTACATGCAGCTCCTTATGATAACTGATTATTTGTCTGTACAACCTTTGACCCATAAGTTCTTTGGCCGCCTCCTTTTAAAACCCTCCTGCAGTCGGAGCACAGACTGCACTGTACCGTGGACGCAGACAGAAAACTGGAATGCAGGACCTCCACCTCCACTGCATAATCCACTAACAGTTCGCTTGTGCCTGATTGTATACAGTTGGTTTCTCAGCTAATGACGGCTCTTGTTGATAACATGAATAAAATATGACAGAGATGGCGTAATGGAGTGAAAACTGAGAACTCAGGTTTCAACCCGGCTCTCACTCTCTGGTATTAATACAGGAGTCATGTAATCAATAACAGTCCACGGTATTAAACTTTTCTGATGCAGCTGAAGGTTATTTATTCAATAATTACTCATTATTGATTGACACTTTATATTATATATATATAATTGTATAATTATAAGAAATCCTCATGAACAGACAGCAGGCCTACCTCGTATCAATGTAAATGTTGTAAATGGTTAGAGGATTGCAAACTACTTCAAATGTATGACTGTCCTCTTTTACAGTTGTTACTGATCCCCCAGGTGATCATGAGGACAAAAATGAGTTGAGACCAGATCAACCGTAGAGATCCAGCAGGCGACCGGAGAACTTTACGTAGGCCGGCCGCTGTTGTGATATGACGGCGTGATTACGTGTAAAGCCGACACGTGTGCGGCCTCCTTCCCTTCAAAATATTATTAGGGACTCTAGATTTGATTAGCATAACCCATCCATCCACATGAACACAATGTTTTCATTATGATTAATGACAAAGTACAGGTATTTTTACTTATTATTATCATCTAACCTACAGTTAATGTTATACTGGGTTAATATGCATGGTTTACCCATGTCCTTGTAGTGTTAGTGTCATTTATTCAAAACCATAATGCTTAGTAAAGTACTGAAAAATGTTAAAAAAATAATTATGAATTCTAATAAACATCATTGTAGATTAAATACTATATTATCATACAAATGTAATTGAAGAAAATGAAAGAACTAATATTTTGCACAAACTCAAATGTGCTTAAGGCACTCTTAACTTCAGTGTGTGTAGTTTCTGTTCTTACCTAAGAAAAAAAATCCCAAATAAGAAAACTGGTGAATGCCAGAAGCTTCGTACAAACTGCGTAAGAGGGTTTTAAGAAGAAATTTCTTCTTAAGAAAGGTTGGTGAATGAGGCTTATTGACTTTAGCGAGTGAACTGGGTGGAATATTAAAATGGACAGAAGGTATCAGAAAACAGAGAGAGGACAGAAACAGTTTCTAGGCGTCTACCTCTGCTGATTTTTGTGCTGTGATGAATAAAAGTATTCTTTGATTTTAAAATAGTATTGCTTTAGTTTACCCTTTTTGAGGCAGTGTATGGTAAAATCAGGGATTTTATTTTATTTTATGAAAAACATGTTTGGTATCTGAAGCGGAAAGTGTTTGGTTGGATATATAATAATCACACATATGATCATGTTCTTTTATTTATCAACACAACATTTTTATTCAATGATTATTTGTGTATCTAATGACTGTAAAACACTGAAGCCATTCAAAGTAAATAAAATAAATGTGTTGCGAAAAAAAGTTTTAAACGCGGTTTAAATCTTCCTGCGCATGTGCGTTTCACAGGCTGGGAAGCATGCTGCCACTTCAGGCCCCACAGGGAGGCCGATCAACTCCACTAAACGGGCGGTCATTGGAAAAGAAGCCCGGGAACACTTTTATAAGTTTAATAACTTTATTTACGGTATTAAAAACCATCTCGGTGTACAGAACGTCTTTTATAAGTTGAATAACTTTCTTTACGGCCCCCCAGGTCCAGCAGCTGCAGCACCAGCTCTCCTCCTTTCTCCCACTGCCGGCCACCAGCTCGCTCCCTCGGCTCCACCAGACTTCAGCCAAAGCAGTTTGTTCAGTGTTGTTGGGTCCAATGAGCCTGAAGAACCGCTGTCGGTCCGGACGAGGCCGTTTGACACACAACACAGCAGCTGCACGTTTAACGAGCCGATCTACGAATCGCACCGGACGGCGGTTCGCTCCCGGAGAACACAAAACCGTCTTCCGAGCCGTACCGACCACAACCGCTGGACCCAAAGTGACCACCGCGACGGCTGGAGGTACAGAACCTGGAGACAGGTGGGGAGAGAGACCGGAGACCCCGCCGGCTGGGGAGGACCGTGGTCCCGTGACCCCGACTCTACACTGCTTTTTTGATAGATAGATAGATAGATAGATAGATAGATAGATAGATAGATAGATAGATAGATAGATAGATAGATAGATAGATAGATAGATAGATAGATAGATAGATAGATAGATAGATAGATAGATAGATAGATAGATAGATAGATAGATAGATAGATAGATAGATAGATAGATAGATAGATAGATAGATAGATAGATAGATAGATAGATAGATAGATAGATAGATAGATAGATAGATAGATAGATAGATAGATAGATAGATAGATAGATAGATAGATAGATAGATAGATAGATAGATAGATAGATAGATAGATAGATAGATAGATATTAATCCCCCAAGGGGAAATTCTTTCACTACAGCATCATTATACATGCCTATAAAAAGTATTCACCCCCTCGGATGTTTCACCCTTTTGTTGCTTGTATACATGAAATCATGGTCAATATAATTTGGCTTTTCTGACAAGAATTTGCAAAAAAAAGCTTCTTTCATGTCAAAGTGAAAACAGATTTTTACAAAATAATATCAATTAATTAAAAATATATAGTGTAAAATAAGTGTTTGCATAAATATTCACCCCCTTTAAAGTGACTGATCTAATCCAACAGAGGTCCAGCGAGTTGATGCCAGCAGTGTCACATTAGTGAAATGGAGATCAACTGAGTGCAGATGATGCGTGTCCAGTGATTGTAGTATAAAAACACCTGTCTGGGAGGTCCATTCTCTGGTTCATCAGTATTCATGCTACAACTGCAACATGAAGGCAAAAGAACACTTGAAACAACTCAGAGAAAAGATCATTGAAAAGTATAAGTGAGGAGATGGCTACAAAAAGATTTCCAACTCACTGGACATCCCACAGAGTTAAATCCATCATTAAGAAATGGAAGAAGTATGGCTCTTGTTTAAATCTGCCCAGAGCTGCCGTCCTCACAAACTGAGTGACCGGGCAAGAAGAAGACCGGTGAGGGAGAACACCAAGACACCTACGACCACTCTGGAGGAGGTGAAAGCTTCAGTGGCTCAGATGGACAGACTGGACATACAACAACTGTTGCCCGGGTTCTTCACCAGTCGAAGCTGTATGGGAGATGGCAAAGAGGAAGCCACTGTTGAAAAGAGCTCATGAAATCTGGCCTGGAATTCACCAAAAGGCATCTGGGAGACTCCAAGGTCAGCTGAAGAAGGTTCGTTAGTCTGATGAGACAAAAACTGAGCTTTTTGTCCTTCAGACTAGACGCTATGTTTGATGAACACCAAACACTGCACATCTCCACAAACACCATCTCCACCGTGAAGCATGGTGGTGGCAGCATCATGCTCTGGGGATGCTTCTCAGCAGCAGGCCCTGGAAGGCTTGTAAAGGTAGAGGGGAACATGAATGCAGAAAAATATCCCCAAATCCTGGAGGATAATCTGACTCAGTCTGCAAGAGAACTACAACTTATTTTATTTGTTATACTTTCCAGCGAGACAACGACTCCAAACATCCAGCAAAAGATACACAGAAATGGTTCAAAGACAACGAGGTGAATGTTCTGGAGCGGCCAAGTCAAAGCCCAGATCTCAATCCAGTCGAGAATTTGTGTCTGGACTTAAAAAGAGCTGTTCACGGCCGATCCCCGAGCAACCTGACGGAGCTTCAGCTGTTTTACAAGGAAGAATGGAGGAAAATGTCAGAGTCCAGATGTGGCGGCCTGATTGAGACAAATCCACACAGACTCAGTTGCTGTGACCGCAGCCAAAGGTGCATCTACTAAATACTGACTGAAGGGGGGATATTTATGATATCATTTACTTTACCTTATATATTTTTAATTAATTGACATTATTTTGTAAAAATCTGTTTTCTCTTTGATATTAGAGGTTGTTTTTTTTTCAAATTCTTGTCAAAAAAGCCAAATTATATCGACCATGATTTCATGTATAAAAGCAACAAAAGGGTGAAACATCCAAGGGGGTGAATACTTTTTATAGGCATGTGGGTACAGGAAAAGATATAAAACAAGAGTAAAAAGGCACAATATATATACAATAAAATAGAATAATATTAAATTAAAACTAACTAAACAATAGTGCAAGGATTTAAACAAACAAACAAACAAACAAGAATAATATTTACAGATAATATATATATTTATTTTTTTTACATTTTGAATCACTGGTTGTTTTTCTTCAGAAACCGGAGCACCCGGAGAAAACAAATGAAAGATGAAGATGATGTGGACCCACAGCCTCAGAAATAAAAGCCCTGAAGAGGAGCTGAGCAGCAGGATCAAACCTTGTTGTGGTCACAGAAGGTGATGTGGGACTCTGTTGAGAGAAGACACGGCTGGAAGGAGTCAAAGAAGTGGGGAGAAGATCCAACGTGATGAAAGGGGGGGGGGGGTACAACACAATGCATTGCAGCTGGGGAGGAAATCAATCTGGATTTGGTTTGTAATTTTAAGGGAGTTTAGCACTCAACTTGTGGCAAAGCTCGATCCTCAACCGGCCTTTTTGCCCTGAGAAGCTTTGTTTTCGTTTCAATAAGTTGTTTATTTAAATTGTGGTTTTCCACAACCAATTCGTTATTAATTCGGAGAACCTCGTGGGTACTTTTAGATTGGGCAATGTCCTTCTTCAAAAAGTTAGCTTTTAAACGCACTGTTTCTCTTTGCTTCGCCTCCACAGCTCTTTCCATATGTTTCATCCTTTCTGCGCAAATCACCTGCATCGCCTCATAGCCCATCCTAGTTATTGGGTTTATCGGCACTTTGTCATCGCCGTCTACATATCGATGTTTAAGGTTTATAAATTTCTCACGAAATTGCTTGTCATCATTGAAAACTTCTGCACACGCCTGCACATCCTGCTTGAATCGAAGTTCACACGTACGCTGCAGCTGCATCTTGTTTTCCAACTTGTCGTATTCGGAGTCCTCATGGCTCTTTTGTTTCTTGATCATTTCTAGGTCCTCAGTCAGAAATTTGTTTTCCCTCAACAGTTTTTTGTTTTGTTCTTCAAAATTTTCATCTGATTCTAACTTTCTCTTTCGTTCCGACTCGGCCTTTTTCATGTTAATAGCATTTTCCTTATTGAGCTCGTCTGCCAAAACATACTTATCCTTCAGTTTTTTCAAATGGCTTTTTGAATTTTCTAATCCTTTCCTTAAGTCTTCAACGGTGGTACGTTCATGACTAATTTGAGAGTCCTTGAAACTGATTGTGCTTTCTAATGTTTTCATATCTTCTCCCAAATTGCTTATATCCTTTTTCAGAGATGCAATATTAAGATCCTTATCTTTGAGCTCAAAGTCATGTCCAAGGTATTTTGCATTGAGTTTACGATTAGAACTTTTTAGTTCCAACGTAACGTTCTGGAGCTCATGTGTCCTCTCATCAAGCTCTTGTTTTAAGTCGGTCACCTGCTGTTGGGAAAGCAACAGGGAGTGTGACACCTCACTTAACTCCTTCTGGAGGTTTTTCACGTTGTCCGTCATTCCAGCCAACTCTTTCCTTGTGTGGTCGTGGCGTTCACACAACGCTTCAAACTTCTGCTCCAACGCCGCGTATTCCTTGTCAGCTGCCTGTTTAAGGTTCAACACGTTCAATTCATGCTGCGCCGTCTTTTTTGTCACATTTTTTTCATGCTTTTCTTGCTGCATTATCAAATCTGCTTGAAGGTCTTTCACCTTGTGTGTTAAGGTCTTATTCGTACCACGTGTCATCTTGAGCTGATAGCTATTGACTGATTCTTGATCCTTTGTCTTCTCTAATAGTTTACTCACTGTTTCCTGTGCAGCCTCCAACTTCTTCTTCAAAGAGGCGCTGAAAGTCTTTTCTTCACTTATTTGATCCATGTAGGTGTAATTCGATTTTTGAAGCGCCCCCACCTTGAGGTCCTGGTCCTCCATGAGCCTCTTCAGCTTCCTCTGAAGGATTTGGACATCCGGCTTGAGAAGGCGCTCCTCAAGGTCTCTCACTTTCTCCTTTAGGTTTTTAATTGTTTGATCTTGTTTTTCATTCTGCTCATCGAGAACCTCTTTTTCCTTTTGTTGCTGTAATAAAGTGCCCTGCAGCATTTGTATTTCAGCCTTCAAAATGTCATTATGTTCCAGGTGTTTTCTTTCCGTAGCCCTGGCTTTTACCCGAAAAGCCTTAAAACTATCACTTATTATTTTTATTTCACTTTATTAATCCCCGAGGGGACATTTCTTTGCTACAGCGGGGAGGCTGCTGCAACAGGCTGCCACTAGGGCGGCGCCAGGTAACCTGACCTGAGGTGCATGTTTTTTTGGATGATGGGAGGAAGCCGGAGAACCCGGAGAGAACCCACACAAGCACAGGGAGAACATGCAAACTCCGCACAGAAAGGCCCAGGACCGGATTTGAACCCGGAACCTTTTTGCTGTGAGGTGACAGTGCTAACCACTGCACCACCGTGCCGCCCTTATTAATGCGTTAGAGCCCTTTAAAGTTTGAATCTCCTTGTCTCTTTCTTTGACCTCATTTTCTGACGTTATGTTCTTCTTTTTTTGTTTAGTTAAACTGTTGCAAGCTTTCTTGTATTTTAATGTAATTTCATCGAGGCAGAACACCGTATTCCTCGTCTGTTTATCGACGTCTTTGGTGTCCTTGCTCATGTCACTGAGCCTCCTTTGAAGGACTTCACAGTTCTTTTTTAATGTATCATTTTCTGCCCTTTTATCTTGAAGTTCTTCGGATAATGTTTCAATTTTCTTAGCTGAGTGACTGAGTCTCTCTTGATAATCCATTTTCTTACTTGCTTTGTTGTGTTTAAATAATTTTTTCAGTGACTTCATGGCTCTAAATAAATGTAGATATTTATAAATATGCTGTAAATGTCTAATTATATATTTTTTAAACCAGTTAAATTCTTTCTCAATCTCCAATGAAGTTAGAATGTAGAAGCCACGCCCCTCCAAGGGGCGGGGCCTGTATGAGGTACAATTATGACGTAGTGTCAGCGTAACGTGAGCGTAATTGCGTCACTTCGTGTTTACAAAAGTTGTCACTCCGTTACTTCTGATATTTCATCATCTTTTCCTGAATTAAACGTCCCGTAATCTCTCTGCACTTCTTTTCGTTTCAAGTTCAAACTCTGCTCGCTCTACTTGAGCAGTTCTGCTGTTAAATCTTTGACCAACGTTCACGAACTTGGTGTTTCGGTACCGCTAGCTTAGCAGTGAGCAACGTCTTCCTGCCCCATGTTGTTCCTGCTCGGTGACATGTTCAGATAGAACCCGGCCTCCTTTAACGAGAACGGTACCTGGAGAACACGGAGTGTCCTCGGGGCTCTGGAGGCTCACCGGGTCGGGTTCATGCTGACCGACAGGGAGGCGGAGGAGTTCATCTGGAAGTCTCAGTCTCTCAAAACCCTGTTTTGTCGGACCACTTCTTATTAACATTTGCGTGTTAAAGCAGTGGAAGACATCTACGTTGATCTTAGTCCCACACAAGTGGATCATCTGCTAGAAAACACTGCAGCATCTCTGCTACAACTCTAGATGATGTCGCCCCTCTGAAGAAGAGAGTCATGAACCAGAGGAAGTTGTCTCCATGGTACAACTCAGAACTACGCTCTGCTAGGCAGCGACTAGAAAGATGGAAAGGAAATGGAGTTCCACTAATTTAGAAGAATTTCACCTGCCTGGAAGGAGAGTCTAATATTATATAAGAAAGCTCTTGGTAAGGCCAGAACTTTATATTATTCATCATTAATAGAGGACAACAAGAACAACCCCAGGTTTCTTTTCAGCACTGTAGCAGGCTGACAAAGAGACACAGTTCTGTTGAGTCCTCTATTCCTTCAGCTCTCAGCAGTAATGACTTCATCAACTTCTTTACTAATAAAATTCTTACTATCAGGGAGAGAATCGGGCCGACCCTTCCTGACACCATCACTGATGTGTTGCTAAGCAACAGCAGCCCTGAAAGCAACTGTAGGACCAGATGTAAACTTGGAACATTTCTCTCCTGTTGAGCTCTCTGAGTTAACTAGAATTATTTCTTCATCTGGATCCTCTAGTTGTCTGTTAGATCTCATCCCAACTAAACTTTTTAAGGAAGTCTTCCCTTTAATTAATACGTCCATATTAGATCAGATCAACCTATCTATTGTAACCGGCTATGCCAGTCATGTGACAATAAGAGAAGGGATGAGTTCAGGCTGTACACACAGGATACATATCAAAATAAAACATTTACTCCCTTTTTGCAACGATTTTCAGAGCACATTATATGAACACTGGTATAGTCAGAGAAAGTAGTGGAGGTCAGTGGAAAGAACAACAACTGTTTATTATCTATTCATCACCCCTGAAAACAACCAAACCAACGTCGTCATGTATCATAGGAGCTCATTTTGTTTGTTAATTAATGATTTTACCTAAAACATCTAATATAATTGCTTATTTTATTCTATGTTTAATTTTTGTCACTGTAATAGAAGTGACAACCCATATGTGCACTTTTATTTTGAAAGGTTGCCCGTCTGTTTCCGCTCTAACCCGGATTACCGTCGCTGACCGTTGGCGGTGGAAGTCCAGCACGCAGCCTGAACTCGGGCTCGTTGACTCCTTCAACTTCTCCCTGAATGGCTCCGTTGAAGTTTTGTGCGAACATTTCGTGGCTCTTCACGGAGCTTCCGGACTTCAGCCAGAGGATGTACGCGGCTGCCGCAGCCGGCTTTCAGGCTGTGGAGGCAGCCTGGCTCTACGACTCGGACCTGCAGGAGCTTCAGAGAGCCAGAGAGGCTACAGGGGTGGAGGTCGTCCTCATCAACACCCCCCCGGTAAACCACAGCCCCTCCACACTGTCTGCAGACAGGTCCCACACTGAGGTCCATGCAGCAGCTGTTCATTTTAACCAGACACGGATTCTGAAATATTATTAATACCTAAAGGGTGGTGGTGGTGGGGGGGATGCTAAGATGTCGTGTGTCCTGCAGGAGACGTGAAGGCAGGCTATCTCGGTCTTGGAGCAGTTCCTGGCAGAGAGGCAGAGTTCAGAGAGGGTCTGGATCTGACTTTGAAGTATGCACGAGCTTTAGACTGCAAAAGGTGAGACGTCACAGATCAGTGGGGAGCTTCTGTCTGATACTGTTCACCCTTTAACTTCCACCCCAAACACTGTACACTCTTACAAACCTATGTATTTGCTCTGCACCTTTCAACAACAGGATGTAAAATCAGCTGCACCTTTGTTGAGTTGAGTAGAATTTGTAAATCTGTTGAATAGTTGTTAACGCAGTCAATGTGTCACAGTCATGAGTTCTAATCACATCAGCTGTTACACAATAAATGGAAAGAATATGAACGATAGGACAGCAAATTAGGACACACACACACACACACACACACACACACACACACACACACACACACACACAGATAGATAATAGATAAATAGATCGATAGATAGATATTTTGTTATGTTGCAGCCTTATTCCAAAATGGATTAAATTCATTTTTTAAAAATATTTAACCCAAATAAAACCTTTAAAAAGACAAATGTGACAAAATATAGAATCAGAGATCACAAACTTGGCATTGAAACTGGTCTCTAAAAGACAACGGGTAGACGGAAGAAACTGAATTTGTGTTAACTGTGAAACGAGATGTTGAAACTGAATTTAATTTCCTGACAAGCTGCTCAAAATAGCAACAAATTAGAGACGATTTCTTGATAAAGTTCAGAAATGTCCGAATAATGACAGACTCACTGAAGCCCTGCTGGGAGAAGACAACCTACAACAGAGACATTAGAGCATGAAACAAAGAAGGAAATGTTTCCTTGTTTTTATTACTCTATCATTTTATCATTTATATTCTACTATTTACAGTGGGTATGGAAAGTATTCAGACCCCTTTAAATGTTTCACTCTTTGTTTCATTGCAGCCATTTGCTCAAATCAAAAAAGTTCATTTTATTTCTCATTAATGTACACTCAGCACCCCATCTTGACAGAAAAAAACAAATGTAGAAATTTGTGCAAATTTATTCAAAAAGAAAAACTGAAATATCACATGGTCATAAGTATTCAGACCCTTTGCTGTGACACTCATATTTAACTCACATGCTGTCCATTTCTTCTGATCCTCCTTGAGATGGTTCTACTCCTTCATTGGAGTCCAGCTGTGTTTAATTAAACTGATTGGACTTGATTAGGAAAGGCACACACCTGTCTATATAAGACCTTACAGCTCACAGTGCATGTCAGAGCAAATGAGAATCATGAGGTCGAAGGAACTGTCCAAGGAGCTCAGAGACAGAATTGTGGCAAGGCACAGATCTGGCCAAGGTTACAAAATAATTTCTGCAGCACTCAAGGTTCCTAAGAGCACAGTGGCCTCCATAATCCTTAAATGGAAGAAGTTTGGGACGACCAGAACTCTTCCTAGACCTGGCCGTCCAGCCAAACTGAGCAATCGTGGGAGAAGAGCCTTGGTGAGAGAGGTAAAGAAGAACCCAAAGATCACTGTGGCTGAGCTCCAGAGATGCAGTAGGGAGATGGGAGAAAGTTCCACAAAGTCAACTATCACTGCAGCCCTCCACCAGTCGGGGCTTTATGGCAGAGTGGCCCGACGGAAGCCTCTCCTCAGTGCAAGACATATGAAAGCCCGCATAGAGTTTGACAAAAAACACATGAAGGACTCCCAGACTATGAGAAATAAGATTCTCTGGTCTGATGAGACCAAGATTGAACTTTTGGTGTTAATTCTAAGCGGTATGTGTGGAGAAAACCAGGCACTGCTCATCACCTGCCCAATACAATCCCAACAGTGAAACATGGTGGTGGCAGCATCATGCTATGGGGGTGTTTTTCAGCTGCAGGGACAGGACGACCGGTTGCAATTGAAGGAAAGATGAATGCGGCCAAGTACAGAGATATCCTGGAAGAAAACCTCTTCCAGAGTGCTCTGGACCTCAGACTGGGCCGAAGGTTCACCTTCCAACAAGACAATGACCCGAAGCACACAGCTAAAATAACAAAGGAGTGGCTTCGGAACAACTCTGTGACCATTCTTGACTGGCCCAGCCAGAGCCCTGACCTAAACCCAATGGAGCATCTCTGGAGAGACCTGAAAATGGCTGTCCACCAACGTTCACCATCCAACCTGACGGAACTGGAGAGGATCTGCAAGGAAGAATGGCAGAGGATCCCCAAATCCAGGTGTGAAAAGCTTGTTGCATCATTCCCAAGAAGACTCATGGCTGTACGAGCTCAAAAGGGTGCTTCTACTCAATACTGAGCAAAGGGTCTGAATACTTATGACCATGTGATATTTCAGGTTTTCTTTTTGAATAAATTTGCACAAATTTCTACATTTCTGTTTTTTTCTGTCAAGATGGGGTGCTGAGTGTACATTAATGAGAAATAAAATGAACTTTTTTGATTTTAGCAAATGGCTGCAATGAAACAAAGAGTGAAAAATTTAAAGGGGTCTGAATACTTTCCGTACCCACTGTATGTAAGAATTTATGCTTTAGTCATGCCAATGAAACAAATTCAATTTAAATCAAATGTGTGGAGCTGCTGGAAATTCAGGGTGCTGATAATAATCATACCGATTCACTGTCACACCGTCATTGATTGACTGAGACACTTAAACAGAACAGCACCATCGTGAACTGAAGTGTGAACAGCGACTAACGAGACAATAGGTCTGCTGGGAGAGAACTAGATTCAGACCAGTTGAAGACTGGACCGCAGGCTCTCATTGACTGGACCTCAGGCTCTCACTGACTGGACCTCAGGCTCTCATTGACTGGACCTCAGGCTCTCATTGACTGGACCTCAGGCTCTCATTGACTGGACCTCAGGCTCTCATTGACTGGACCGCAGGCTCTCATTGACTGGACCGCAGGCTCTCATTGACTGGACCTCAGGCTCTCATTGACTGGACCTCAGGCTCTCATTGACTGGACCGCAGGCTCTCATTGACTGGACCTCAGGCTCTCATTGACTGGACCGCAGGCTCTCATTGACTGGACCTCAGGCTCTCATTGACTGGACCTCAGGCTCTCATTGACTGGACCTCAGGCTCTCATTGACTGGACCTCAGGCTCTCATTGACTGGACCGCAGGCTCTCATTGACTGGACCTCAGGCTCTCATTGACTGGACCTCAGGCTCTCATTGACTGGACCTCAGGGAACTGTGACAAAGTGGAATTGTGGTTTTCATTTGTTCTGATTGTGAATGTTAAGTCCAGTTCAGACCAAAGATCTGAAACTAGACAAAACTGTTTCAGAACAAGGTGAACTGTCCCGTCGAAGCTCGAATCATGACAGCGGACGTGCCGCCTCAAACTCAGCGCAGATTTAAACTGTAAGACACGACACTTAATGATGGACCTGCTCCGGAAACATAGACTTACAAGAAACTGACGAGATGTCCCATCCGTAGATTTGAATGAAGTCATCCAGGGCATTCTGCTGAAGTGCCTTTAAACAGATGTGAACTCGCGAACCTCACCATCACCATCCTCATTCATGCTTTAAGATGCTGCAACTTCTATCAGATATGAAAAAGCCCCAAAATATGTCATTGAAAAGAATACACCGTGTCATGAGAGGAAGAAGTTGCTCTGAGACATACAAAACATGAAAATCAGTGCAGCCCTCAGTGAACTGTCACTACAAATATATTTTTTTTGTTTACTTTGTTTTTTTCCGAATGAAATATAAATAAAAAAACATTAAGTTTTATCATATTGCATTACAGGCTTATTCACTGGTGAAGCACACACATTTGATTGATTAGAATCATTTTAATGAACTTGAGGTGTGCCGCTGGATCATGTAGGGAAATAGAAGTGTTGGATATCAGCAGGTATTTGAAAACTTGATCAGGACATCCTGAACACACATTAATTATTTATCAAATCAGCCTGTTGAAAATGAAACCAGCTACAGTTTGAGATCTTCACTCAACTCACTGATGCAGTTTGGGACTTTTTTCAGAGCTGCAGTAGTGGAGGCAGTGTGTCATGTTCTCCATGTTCTCTATGTTCTCCACGTTCTCCACGTTCTTCACGTTCTCCACGTTCTCCACGTTCTCCTGTCAGGATCCACCTGATGGCGGGAAGGGTTCCTGCAGACTCCGACAGAACGGCGGCTGCTAAAGAAATGGAGGCCGTGTTTGTGCAGAACTTAAACTACGCTGCTGACATCCTGTCAAAGGTAGGTGACCTTCTCTGTCCAACACACCAACAGCTCTCTGGAGTGCTTCTTATACTTTCTATTAGTGCAACCACCTTTTAAAAGTACAATGCAACCCAGGAATTAATGATAGCAAACAATTAAAGCAAATGAGACATCTTTAACTGCATTAAGGTGGTGAGACATTTCACTTGTTGCTGAGGAACAAATGCAAACATCTCCAACCCAAAGACGGGTTTTTACTGTTGTTTTATTACCGCAGTACTGAAAAAAGTGTCTGTCACTTGGCTGATGTGGACAGGAAAAGTATTTTTTCAGTACCATGTCTTTCTGTCCTCTCTATTTACTGCTAATATCCAGAAGTAAACAAGGAGCTTCTCCATGAATCTCGGTTGCAACATCAATCAATGATTTTCTAATTCAGTTGCCGTTCCTGTTAGACTTTTTAATTTAATAATCCACAAGCGTACCAGAAATTGGCTGTTTTTTTACTGAAATACTCAGAAATGTGCGTGTGCATCCACTGAGGTGACATGACACCAACCTGCAAGTTGATTTTTTTTTTTACCACAGAATATATAAAAGTGGATGGAGCTTCCAGGTCTGAAAGATGAAGCCAATGCAGAAGTGCATTAAGCTGCAATACCAGCGAGTGCCACTAGAGGTCGGCTCCATAGACTCCCATTCAACTTCTCTCATCAAATCCAAAGTGAATAAAATGTGTCCATCAGTTATCTCGGTGTTGTTAGCTAAAGTCACTCCTTCTTCTTAGTTTTCTGGAGGTCCATCTGAAAATAATCCCTCATTCATTAGAAAAGAAGATTCAAGAAGACCTGTTTTTGGGGGCGTGTCTGTTTGATTGACAGGTCTGTGGTGCAGTCAGGTTACAGCTATCGGTAGGCGGGACATAATATCGTCAGGTTTCCAATCAGATCGGTCAGATCCACTGCTGGCTCCTCCCCCAGCTCGTCCAAATATGGTCACTTCCTGCTCCAAACCGCTCCGAACTAGCAAAGATGGTGACGGACAGAATCTGAAATCGGGTGACATCCCTGTTGGTTGCCCCTTAGATGAGGTTGTTGGCAGTAGTCCAGTACATGAATATTATTATTTTAATTTTTTTTAATTATTATTTTTACAGCTGTTGTACTGTAAGTATCATATATGTAAAGATATTTCTAGAGTTAGATCAGATGAGTGGAACATCGCACCCCCAGGAATAAATAGTTCCCAATGAAACGGACTTTTTGATTGGAGCACAAGAGTCGTCTGTGTTAATCAGAGTCTTCCTCACAGGAAGGAATCACTGGACTGATTGAACCAATCAACACAAGGATTACAGACCCCTGCTATTTTCTGGACTCTCCTCATCAGGGTGAGACACGGCGTTCCTCTCGATCCTCTCGGCCATTGACAGACAACAACACACTGATTTGTTACTAATTCAGGCTAATGAGGACAATGCTTTCAGGAAATTATGAGATCTTGTATTTTTGCCTCTTTAGGTTTAAAATGAGGGACACCTGCAGAAAACAAACTATTTGAGTTTTTCTTTAATCTGTTATTCAACTTGGAGTGGGAGAGAATTGATTCAAGCACCAGGACTCAGGGATTTCCCTTAATTTCTGGAGAGTTAATGGCAAGTGTTAGTGTAATAATAACAGGTGTTAGTGTAATAATAACAGGTGTTAGTGTAATAATAACAGGTGTTAGTGTAATAATAACAACAGGTGTTAGTGTAATAATAACAGGTGTTAGTGTAATAATAACAGGTGTTAGTGTAATAATAACAGGTGTTAGTGTAATAATAACAGGTGTTAGTGTAATAATAACAGGTGTTAGTGTAATAATAACAGGTGGTAGTGTTATAATAACAAGTGTTAGTGTAATAATAACAGGTGTTAGTGTAATAATAACAGGTGTTAGTGTAATAATAACAGGTGTTAGTGTAATAATAACAAGTGTTAGTGTAATAATAACAGGTGTTAGTGTAATAATAACAGGTGTTAGTGTAATAATAACAAGTGTTAGTGTAATAATAACAGGTGTTAGTGTAATAATAACAGGTGTTAGTGTAATAATAACAGGTGTTAGTGTAATAATAACAGGTGTTAGTGTAATAATAACAGGTGTTAGTGTAATAATAACAGGTGTTAGTGTTATAATAACAAGTGTTAGTGTAATAATAACAGGTGTTAGTGTAATAATAACAGGTGTTAGTGTAATAATAACAGGTGTTAGTGTAATAATAACAAGTGTTAGTGTAATAATAACAGGTGTTAGTGTAATAATAACAGGTGTTAGTGTAATAATAACAGGTGTTAGTGTAATAATAACAAGTGTTAGTGTAATAATAACAGGTGGTAGTGTTATAATAACAGGTGTTAGTGTAATAATAACAAGTGGTAGTGTAATAATAACAGGTGGTAGTGTAATAATAACAGGTGGTAGTGTTATAATAACAGGTGTTAGTGTAATAATAACAACAGGTGTTAGTGTTATAATAACAGGTGGTAGTGTAATAATAACAACAGGTGTTAGTGTAATAATAACAACAGGTGTTAGTGTTATAATAACAGGTGTTAGTGTAATAATAACAACAGGTGTTAGTGTAATAATATCAGGTGTTAGTGTTATAATAACAGGTGTTAGTGTAATAATAACAACAGGTGTTAGTGTTATAATAACAGGTGTTCATATTACTACACTACATTTGTGACAAATACAAACATTTCATTACATTGCATTTATTTATCTGACGCTTTTATCCAAAGCAACTTACAATAAGTTCATTTCAACCATGAGGGTACAAAACCAGAACAACAGGAATCAAGAAAATACAATTTCTTCCAGAAAGCCAAACTACAAAGTTCTATCAGTAAGTTCTATTTTAAGATACTAAAGTTCTACTGTTCAAGGTAAAGGAGGAGGAGGAGGAGGAATAGGAGGAGGAGGAGGTGTGTTTTTAGTTTGTGGTGGAGAGAGCAGAGCCTGAGACACCGAGGTCCTGAAGGAGGAAAGAAGGATCTGGTGGTTCACTGTGTCCAATGCAGCAGAAGGTCTAGAAGGATCAGGACAGAGGACAGAGAGGCTGCTCTAGCAGTGTGAAGCTGCTCAGAGACAGAAGGAGGACCGTCTCTGTTGAAACCAGACTGGTGGTCAAGAAGGTTATTATGGTGGAGATAGGAGGAGAGTTGGTTGAAGATAGCTCACTCCAGAGTTTTAGAAAGAAAGGGAAGAAGAGAGACGGTCTGTAGTTGTTTACTTCAGACGGGTTGAGGGGGGGTTTCTTCAGGAGAGGGTTCACTCTCTCCTTCAGAGAGTTCAGGAAACAGACCGTTGACAGAGAAGTGTTGATGAGATGGGAGAGAAAAGGAAGAAGGTCAGGAGCAATAGACTGGAGAATGAGAGATGGGATGGGGAGGGGGGCAGTTGGTTGGAGGGGGGGGGGTGGAGGTTACCAAGGTAACAACTTGATTGGGAGACGGGGGGGTGAAAGAGGAAAGTGAAGGGGATGAAGATGAAGATGATGGACATGTAGTTACAGAAGATGGATTATAAAATGAGGAGCGTATGTCATCTATCTTTTTAGTAAAGTAGTTGACAAAGTGGCTTGGTGGAGGGAGGAGGGAGGGGGGGGGGGTCAAGGAGGTTGGAGAAGATGGAGAAGATGGAGAAAAGCTGTTTGGGGTTGGAAAAAGAGGATTGAATTCTGGTTTGGTAGAAGGAGCTTTTGGTGTGGCTGAAGGAGAAGACAGGAGAGAGCAGCAGGGTGGATGTTGTCCGGTGTGATCCAGGTCTCCGTGAGACCAAGGAAGTCCAGAGATGAAGTCTGTCTTCAGCTGACTGACAGTTCCAGAGTCCTCCTGTGACGAGGTGTTGGGTATGAGTGGAACGGGTGGGACAGATAACAGAGGAAAGGTTACGGTGTTGGTGTGAAGGAGTGAGAGGCCTGTAGTATCTATGAGTAGATATACGCACAGGGACGGAAAGTACACACACACTCAGATAGTAGTAGTTATACTCAGTGTCCCCCGAAGACTCCAACGAAAGACTCCTTTGTCTTTATCCTCTGAGTCTTTGTCCTCGCTGACACTTACGCTTCAAACACTTCCTGGTAACAGGGTTGGCTACAGCTGGTCAGACCACACCTCCTGTTCGTTAGACCACACCTCCTGCTCATTAGACCACACCTCCTGCTCATTAGATCACACCTCCTGTTTGTTAGACCACACCTCCTGCTCATTAGACCACACCTCCTGCTCATTAGACCACACCTCCTGCTCATTAGACCACACCTCCTGTTCGTTAGACCACACCTCCTGCTCACCACTGATTACTAAACAAAGAAAACTTTCACACAGTCTCTAGATTTTGTCCCAACTTGTCTCAGAGAGTCTTTTTACCTCAAACGGTAGAAAGTAAAATACAACTTAGTCCTTAATAGAATTGGAATAAAAGACCAGCAGTTTAACTCTAAACTTGTTCTCTTTGACTCTCAGTTACTTGAGTGAAAACAAGAATCCAATCACAAACAATTCCAGCTACCAAAAAACATACAAGCTTCAGCGGTCTAGATATCCTAAAACAGCAGATGTAATAATACACTTTAGCAGAGAAGAGTATTTAAAGATGATACTTTGCTGTGTTCTAGTGTGGTGTGAGTGAGTGTGTGAATGAGTTAAAGGACATTTTTGTCAATGACATACAGATTGTGTAAAAGGTCCATGAATGTGCCTGTCATTTACTTTTGAATCATTTAAACTGAACTAATCAGGTTCAAAGAGAACGAGGTGTCATGTTGTAGCACCGCTCTAGGTGATGTGATGCTGCAGTGAGGACACCAGCGTTTGATAAAAGTGTCTTATTTCTATCTCCTGTCATGAGGACAGCGCCTCCTGTCTGTAGTGTTTAATATCTCACTTCTTCCAACAAGTGTCTCAGCTGATCATCTTTTATTATTCTGCAGCTGCTGCAATACTGGAGAAGGTTGGGAAAAAAAATATTAAGCTGCAAATGGTGGGTGCTTTAGAAATTTGTCTTAACTTTTTTTTTTTAAACAACTCTTAATTTAACAGAATCTGAATTGTTTCAGGACGTCTTTCACTGGCAGATAATGGATGGAAACCTGACACAAAATTTACAGAAGTATTTCCCCATAATTGGTGAGTAAGATGTGTAAAAGTAACAGAAAAATTGTACAAACGATACAACCTACATATACAAATATTCATACATGAAACATACTGAAACGTTAATACAATAAGAATAATGTTGCTTGTACTCACCATATTCTGAAAGTCTCACAGTAGAATGTCGTCGTGTGAGATGTTGGCAGCTAAAGTTCATTTTAGATGTAAACTTGTGTTGTGTGTATTCCCTGACTGACTCCACTCTATACAATACTCAATCAACAACAGTGTAAGAAGAAGTGTTGTCTGGTTTCTCAGGTCACGTTCAGATTGCTCAGGTTCCAGGCAGGAATGAGCCTGACAGTGCTGGAGAGCTCAGCTACAGCTACCTGTTCAACACACTGGAAAAGCACGACTACCAGGGATACATCGGCTGTGAATACAAGCCGCTGGGTTAGTACTGTCTTTATTTTTTCTCAACCCACCCTCAACCTGACTACTACCTCCAACAACTCTGTTATCCCGACCCTGACTGATAAGAACCTCGGAGACACTCGACAGGCAACTCTCTCTTACTGCCAACATCACTGCAAAAACACGTTCCTGTAGATACATGCTGCACAACATCAGGAGAATACGTCCCCTTCTCACTCAGAAGGAGGTCCAGGTTCTGGTCCAGGTTCTGGACCAGGCTCTGGACCCTGGGCTCCTAAATGGTGGAATGAGCTCCCCACCGACATCAGGACAGCAGAAACTGAACATCTTCCACCACAAACTAAAAACACATCTCCTCTCCCCCTCCTCCTCTCCTCCTCCTCCTCCTCTTCCTCCTCCTCCTCTTCCTTCACCTTGAACAGTAGAACTTTAGTATCTTCAAATAGAACTTACTGATAGAACTTTGTAGTTTGGCTTTCTTGAAGAAATTGTATTTTCTTGATTCTTGTTGTTCTGGTTTTGTACCCTCATGGTTGAAATGAACTTATTGTAAGTAGCTTTGGATAAAAGAGTCAGATAAATGAAATGAAATGTAATTTTAGTCATTATGGCAAAAAAACATCAGCCAGTAATGCTCTCTGTCCAATGCAGGCACCACAAACGATGGTCTGGGCTGGATCAAGAACTACTGGACTCACAGGAAGTGTTGAACACAGGAGACCAAGCACAAAGCTGCCACTGTCCTGCCTGATCCAGACTCCTGTGGCCTTATACATTAAGTTAGGTGACCAAACAGTCCTCCAGTAGCACAGACAGAAGACTGATAGCTCAGTGAGTTAGCTGTCAGTTTGTTCGCTCAGTCTGTTCTTTTGAATCAGTTCTGCTGTAAAGTTAGTTCACTTTTTAATACGTGTCCTGAACAGTTCTTTAGGAGCATTTGTTTTGATGCCATACACTGTATGTCCCCACTAATCAGAGACCGTGAGCATATTCTAAATAGTTGTAAAGACCTGAGTAGAGATCATGAATGTTTTATAAGAACTGGAGTTGGTGGCCGTCATTTCAAATAAAATTACTCAAGATGCACCGA
The DNA here is from genome assembly GCF_029030835.1 of Brachyistius frenatus. Lineage (NCBI taxonomy): Eukaryota > Metazoa > Chordata > Actinopteri > Embiotocidae > Brachyistius > Brachyistius frenatus. The sequence continues at coordinate 117,125 of NW_027210791.1, read as the reverse complement.
ATCTTTTAATTCCTCCTGGTTTGCGTGATTGTTCAGTGCGCAGCTTTTCTTCCTGGCCAGTGGACTTTACATCGGGATGATTCCAGTTTCACATTGTAACAATACTTTTCTAGGTTTGAGGACATTTTTCATGCGTTAAATCTTTGTGGTTTAAAAACCCACCATACTAAAGCTAATAACTAACTGAAAGGACTCCTCTACATGCACTTGGTTTTCTAAAAGTGGTCTATGAGAAAAGGCTTTTATTTCTGAAACGGACTCAAATTGAGTTTGCGAGAGAGATCAACTTTCTCCCATATTAGCTTCTCTTCATCGGCCCCCTGTAAAATAAATAATAGAAGTGAAAATCCTTTTACATACGAGGCCCTTATTGACCGAGCTGAGATCTTCCAGAACCAAATCATCTGAACAGAGCTTCTCTCTCGGAGCACCGCCTGCTTGTGGGTCCAGAGTTTCCGCCTCCACCTTTTAATCATGCTGCTGTAGGCCGGGGTTGTTTTCTTGTTCACGCTGATGCTTTTAATGTGCTTTCTGTCATTTTGTTCCCTTGCTGTGTTTTCTCTGGTGGTTGTAAGGTGTTATGGGACCATGTTGTCAAAAATGTCATAGTACAGTTTGTCCTCCAAATTGTCATATAAATGTCATCTTAGAGTGTCTCGTTCAAAATGTCATTAAAACCTCATGTGATATTATAGTAGGTCTACCAAAAAGTCATAAAAACGTCATGCATGTCATGTCATAGCATGTTGTCCAATTTGTCAATAAAATGTCATAGTAGAGTATGTTGTCGAATATGTCATAAAAATATCACAAAAACATGTTAGTGTAGCATGTGGTCCCTTCTTCAAGTCCATTTCAAAACTTTTTGAGCCTTGCGTTTTCATGACATTTCAAACTGCATAGTTTGTTTGTGGCCGATGGATCCATGGAGAGCTAAAGAGAGGAGGTGCTCCATTTCCCCAATCATATACGGCGGTCTTACTTCCCTCTGATGGTTCGACTTCACTTCGCCTCAGATTCCCACATATCATACTTTGTGCTAATGTCAAAAACTATGGAACACATTTTCATCCATCCTTCGGGTTTATTTAACATTTTACATACTGTATAAATTGTTCTGTATATACACAATAAACATTATACAGTTAGTGCAGTGTTTATATTACAGAGGCAATATGCTCCGGGCTAACTTTTTCCAGTTCACATTTTGCTTGATAAATAGCCAGTGTTAAACATTCAGTCGGAGTTCTCTGAGCTCCACATTTCTTCATTTAGAAAACACGTGTGGATTCCTCCTGGTGGAAATGTGTGCGCCTCTGAGGCTGTTGAATATGTCATTAATCAAGCTACTGCAGCGGATATCAAGCCTTCATAGTTCCTGTGATGTAACAGTCCCATGCCGGGCTGGCTCCCTGCCCTCTTCTAAACTCAAGTATGATTACTTGCTGCACAGTTTCAGAATACACAAGTGAAACTCATCACCTGAACTTGCTCTGGAAACACTCAGCGCTGATGACATGTGGCATGCTATTATGCAAATCACCAGAGCTAATATGATCCATTTTCTTGCTTATGAAAGGCAATTTCACATTTCTCCAAAATGACTGAGGCACTTTCACTGCATAACATCACAGATCTCTGCAGAGCCGATGGAACAGCAACAGCATCACTTCATAGATTCGGGAATGAAAAAAGGAGGAAATAAAGAGAAAGGCACTTCAGGGCACCAGATATGGCAGTCGGCTTCAAGTGGATAACAGGTTTGACACATTAGACAGTGGAACAGAAAAGCCTTCCCTCTCTGCACACTGACATGTCAGCCGTGACTCGTGAACACTGATGTGGCATGATGAGCCGGCTACATGCTATCAGAAGGCAGCTCCGACCTATTGGTGGAGCAGTGGCGTTTAAACTTGTGCAGGTCTATAACCAGAAGTGAATGCCATGACTGAGAAGCTTCTATATATTCAGGATGTTTCTCCTCCACAGAGGAGCAGACAGAAATACAGTGACGTCTCCTTCATTGGTCAAAACTGAAATGTGGGGTGAGTTTCAGAGCACAAGACTCCAGGAGCTCCACCTCCAGCAGCCTGGAGGCCTCTGGCTCATGAAGACATCAGACAGACTGACAACAGTCAGTCAGTAAAAGGGTCAGAGGTCGTCAGGGAGAGCCTCTCTCTGAAGACCTCGAGGATGTCTTGTTGTCTTGTTGCCTTCTCAGTTGCAGCTTCAGTCCAAATCAGAAGTCTGAGTGAAACTTTGATTTTGGTTCGATAAGACGAACTCCAACCGAGCAGCGATGATGACGGAGCAGAACGTGTGGAGTCATCCTGAACTTGTTGAAGAGCGTCGTGTGTTCCTCCCGGAGATGGTTCAGGCTGTGAAAACTCCACAAAGCGTGGCGCTCTGATTCACGCAGTGAAGAGAAGGTGGCGTGATGGACCAGCCACCCGAGTCAGACCCTGATCTCTCTCAGCGGATCGATATGATGTTTGAACTCTTTAAAAGCCGGGGAGACGCTGTCTGGTTTAAACCCGGATTTTTGAAACGGGGCAAACTTCTGAGATGTTTGAGTTGCAGTTTGAGAACACAACAGCTGATCACCCGTCTGAACCAGCGGTGGCCCGGCTGCAGGATGTTCAGAGGTTTCGGTGAGCTGTCTGCAGTTTGTGGCTACGATCGCATCTTCTATAAATAGGAGCGAGTCTGCTTGAATATCTGAAGTCTGGACTGCGGTGTATGAATCTTTTCTGATGTTTCACTTTGTGTTCATTGTAGAATTGCACCAAGTCTTCTGCCTCTGACTCTTTTTGTCGGCATCGTGTGAAGACATTTTCTTATTTGAATAAACTTAGTTGAAACTAACAGAAGCTCGATGCTCAGGTTCAGCATGAGCTCGGTGCTGCTGAGTCAGGGCTTTGTACACTGTGGGCGTAACGACCCAATATAACCAGACAACATCATTAGAACGTGTTGTACAAGAGAACACTAGGAGGTTTATAAAAACGGTGTCTGCTCATCTGGAGTCACTTTTCCTTGTCGTTTGAAAAGATATTTCTCTAAAATACGTGTCTGAATGAATGAATATTGCTACTGAACCAGCTCGGGGAGGTTTTCTGCACCGCACTAAGGACCCATTTACTTTTCAATCAGATTCCTGTCAGACTGCTTCGGGGGCAGATGAGCTCCTGATGAGACATCCGGGGTCCAAACAGGGTGGTGCTGCAGGGCAGACGAGATCTTCACTAAAGAGAGGTGGAGCTGCTGGCAGCCGAGAGGATCTTCCTCCGTGAACCCACGAGCAAAACCTTGTGTTTGGATCGTGGACAGGCTGATGTGCGCGGTGGTGAGTGCAGCGCTGGTTGGGCCTACAACAGGCCCGTCCACAGGTTGTAGCAGGCCGTGTTGATGACAGACTCCAGGTGATGATACATGGACACCAGCTGAGGAGGAGGGCTGCTGCTGGCCTGAGGCTGCGACGGCAGCGGCTCTCGAAACACAACCTTCAAACTCTGTGGAAGGAAGATGAAAAGAATTATTCCTGAGCAGTTCACACAAATATAATGCAACAATGAAAGATAATGAGACCAGTATGATAACTCACTGTTTTTCCAGCCTGCGTGTCCAGAAAGACCAGAACAAAGCAGTCAGTGAACTTCTGGTTTAGAACAGCCTGGAACAGGAGGACAGACGTGGAGACAGATTAACGTGACATTTTTAAAGTCAAGTTGTCTACTTGTAAACATTTATCCCTTTATGATATTAAACATTAAGGAAACACTTTGCCGTATGCCCTGTATCAGACAAGAATGGGACCACGTCACTTTCAAAACTCCAGCAACTGGTCTCCTCAGTTCCCCAACATTTACAGAGTGCTTTAAAAAGAAGGTGATGCAGCTCAGTGTAAACATGCCGCCAGCCCAACCTTGTTGTGTTGCTGCCATCAAATTCAAAATGAGCAGATATTTTTCATGAAACAATTCAATTTCTCATTTTCAACATTTGATGTTGTCTTTGGTTGATTTGCAAATCATCACATTAGTTTTTATTTACATTGTTCACAGCGTCCCAACTTTTTAAGGCATTGCAGAATTTGCTGATATTTTCCCCCAAATTCCAGTGTGAACATTTTCTATTTTTAAGAACAACAATGTTCATGAACTCAGACAGGAGGGAGCCTCCTGGATAACTGAAGGACTGTATGAAGTTGAGGTTAAAGTATGAACACACAAAATGTGTAGGATTATCATCACATGCTTTTTTACCCTGTTGGAGTCGTGATCGATACAAACGACAGCGAGAAGCTGTTTAAAATGACTGAACCTATGTTGAACCTCTGAATTTGTGATTATTATTTGTATTAGAAACGGGTGGAGCTGAGAGCTACAGACAGCAGCGAGGTCACAAGTATTAAGATATAGACTTTTGGTCTATTCATGGCATTTGTTAATAACAAGAAAAATAACTCTCCACACAGTTAGAGAGAAGATTATTACGTTTAACTGTTTAAAAGCTGTGCAACAGTGGAACTGAAAATAAATGCAGACTTGCGGTTCACTGATGGTTTACACACCTCAAGTTTCAGACGTTACACCTTCAGTCTGTAATGAACGTAAACTATCTGGGAGGATTCAGGCGCTCCGTCACAAAATACTAATATTTTAAGTTGAGATATTTTTTTACACTGAAACACTCAGTTTGAAACTAACTTTCAACTTTCAATAACTGTATTGTTCCTATGTTTACATCATGTGAAGCTGCATTACAAACTAACACCAGTAACTCGTTAGTCTGTCAGTGATGTTCCTGCTGCAGCTGCTCTGAACTAAAAGAGAGAACAGACATGAAGATCCTCCTCTCACCAGATACTGGATGCCGCTGTCGTCGAAGTGTCTGCAGCTCTGAGGGAAGCGGTTCAGCAGCACTTTGATCAAACTCTGGTACCAGGTTGGACTCATGGTCAGGAAACAGTCCTGCAGCAACACATCACAGCACCATTACAGCAACCTGCCTGTAACTTCATCACCAACCGGGTTTCATTCTGCTTCACCTCCACAACAACTTCACAACTAAATCAAATATGGAATCAAAATGTCTTCATATTGTGGAGCAAAATATAAAACTTTTTGAGTGCGATCTCCGTTTCCGTGGCAACACATGGGGGTATGACTAACAATTGGAAAACAAACAGTAACGTCAGTAGACTCTTATGTATCGTATGTAATGTTTACTACTCCAGGAAGTAGTCGGACCCTTGGCAACCACCCTAGCAACAGAGAGGATTTCTAGTCTCCAACTGAATAAATACAGAACATAGAAACACTAAACTGATCAGCTAGTTCAGTCTGGTTGGAACAAAGATATCTGAGGAACAAAGATATCTGATGAACAAAGATATCTGATGAACAAAGATATCTGAGGAACAAAGATATCTGAGGAACAAAGATATCTGATGAACAAAGATATCTGATGAACTAAGATATCTGATGAACAAAGATATCTGATGAACAAAGATATCTGAGGAACAAAGATATCTGATGAACAAAGATATCTGGTGAACTAAGATATCTGACGAACAAAGATATCTAACGAACAAAGATATCTGGTGAACAAAGATATCTGAAGAACAAAGATATCTGATGAACAAAGATATCTGATGAAGAAAGATATCTGAGGAACAAAGATATCTGAGGAACAAAGATATCTGAATAAGATATCTGATGAACAAAGATATCTGATGAACAAAGATATCTGATGAAGAAAGATATCTGAGGAACAAAGATATCTGAAGAACAAAGATATGTGATGAACAAATATATCTGATGAACAAAGATATCTGAGGAACAAAGATATCTGAATAAGATATCTGATGAACAAAGATATCTGGTGAACAAAGATATCTGATGAACAAAGATATCTGATGAACAAAGATATCCGATGAACAAAGATATCTGGTGAATAAAGATATCTGAAGAACAAAGATATCTGATGAACAAAGATATCTGAAGAACAAAGATATCTGAAGAACAAAGATATCTGAAGAACAAAGATATCTGATGAACAAAGATATCTGGTGAATAAAGATATCTGAAGAACAAAGATATCTGGTGAACAAAGATATCTGATGAACAAAGATATCTAATGAACAAAGATATCTGATGAACAAAGATATCTGATGAACAAAGATATCTAGTGAACAAAGATATCCATGTTCTCATGTGTTTTTAACATTTTAGCTCCGTGTCATGTGTTCAAACCAAACCGGTCCAGCTAGCCTCCTCTAGGACTGTAAGTGCGTGACTATCCGTGGTGTTACGGTACGGGTGCTCGGAGCGACCAAAAAGGACCAAAAGAGACCCGACTTCACCAAATGGGTCATTTAATAGAACTAGAACAAGTAGAAACTACATTATACTGCATATTATATCAAATTCAATTCTAATTCTATGTTCCCATTGAGGAGGTAGATTGATATTTCTAGTGATGAGCAGGATGTGATGTCATGATGATTTGTTCCAAATGTTCAGTTGACCAATCAGATCTCGGGTGGAGCTACTAGTTAGATAATCTGCAGTAAAACAACTGTTTCTCCACAGTATTCCATGCTGTTGTATTATAGTCGTACTGAGTGAGAAGCAGCAGCACAATAAGACCTCAGTGTTCCCTGGTCAAGAGAGCTCATGTCATAAACATAAACTTATGAGGTGAGCTAGCAGCAGCCTAAATGAACTACCCGAGTTCAAATAAATGGGAGGACTACTGTTTAACCCTCAACGCCTCAATGATCTAGTTCCTGCCGTTCTTGACATGTGACTTGCAAATCAGTGACTGTCCTGTAAGAACAGGAGCTGTGGCGATGGATGTCAGGACCCTGCAGTGTACCGCTGAGGTGTGAACTCACCAGCTGAGGGTCGATCTCTCCCACCGAGCGACTCTGCACCGCCTCCAGCAGCTCCTCCAGCTCGCTGAACGACAGCTTGGCCAGCTTCAGTTTGTCCAGGGCCACGTGCTCTCCGTGGAACAGCCTCCTCCACAGGTTGTCCCTGCGGCAGTGCCCCATGGCCTGCTCCACGCTGGCCTGGATCTGTCTGCGGGCCGACGCCACCTCGTTGTTGAGCAGCGGGAACAGAGGGGAGGCGTACAGCAGCCCCTGAGCCTCGGCTCCGGCCCCCGCCAGAGGATAAAACTCGTTGCCGTCGCTGGGGGCCGAGGCGACGGCAGCTTCAGAGGAGGTTTCCTCCCAGAGGTCCTGTTCCGATCCACGGGACCCGGAGACTTCTGCTCGATCCTGGGGGGGGCGACCTCCCACCTCACCAGGGTCACGGTGGATCTGAGGAAGCTTCTTGAAGCGTCGCATGTCAGCAGTGAGGCGGGGGAACAGCTCTCTCTGACTGGTCATGATCACATAGAACCGCAACCTACACAGAGGGGACGGTTTCAACTTTAGAGGGACAATCATGTCAACAGTCAATCAAACCGCAAAAAGTCCATGACTTGGGAGGAGGTTTATTATCACCTGCCTAATATTGGAATATAAAAACAAGATTTGAGTTTAAAGAATCAGATGATATATTGACAGATAATGAATTCTATTTATTGACAGTATGAGCCAAGAATTTTGATAAAGATCTTCTTCCAGTGTGTAACTTGTGCTCTCTGGTGGACTTTTTAAATTCTCAAATATCAATATTGTTTTCAAGTCCAAACTCAAATAGATTAAATTTATCAATATAAAACAGCACATTTTCACATGGGAGAAGCTGGAACCAGGTTTTTAATTTTCTGTCTATAGCCAGTCGCCTCCAGGAGTTTTTTTGTGATGATTGAGATCAAAAATGTTTGCTTTTGCGGCAGATTTTCTCAAAAGCTGCGAAGTAATTAGCTGAGTTTTGAGTGAGGTGTTTGAGGTAGAATTGAGGGAAGTAGAAAAAATTGCAAGTCAAGAAAAAAGATGGTATTTTTTTTTTTAAAGCACTGGTTCTGAAGCCCCATCAGAACCATGGGAATCAAGGTTCCAAAATAAATCCTAAAAGCTGCGTATGTTTCCAGAACAGAGCGTCAGTGACTGGAATATAGAAACAAGGACTACATCAGCTGTCAAAATAAGAGCTTTAGATGCTGTTTAATTCATTTATTAATTTGTGTTAATTTCCTGGTAGGACTGTGTGGCTAACAGATTACTGGACCGTGTGGTGTCACATCACTGAAGTGTGATGACTTATGATGAAAGCTGTAATTGTGTTGCAGTACTCCGGTGCTCTGGTCTCACTAGTGACTCTCTGATTATCGTGTGCTTTAGGTGGCGGTCCTCCTCACCTCAGTAAATGTCTCTCCCCGTCCGACTGCTCCTCAAACGGAGCAGCGTTGTGACAAACCACCAGGGACACATCGAAGTCGTCGTGGTGGTGCAGGCCCTCCAGGTCCTTGTAGGAGCCCGAACTACAGCAGGAGAGAGGAGAGGGTTGGAGTGAGGCGCCTGGTGTGAGGAGAACAGATGCATTCTGGGATTTATATCTTCACCTGTTCCATAGAACCACCAGAGCGTACTCGTGCAGGTCCGGTGTCCCCTTCTTGTTGTCGGTGCTGACTGCAGCCTTGGACATGCGGAGCGGCTTCATGCCGTACGTGCTGGCGTGGTCGGTGATGTAGTTGTAGAGCTGGTGAGCTGTTATCATCCCCGTGGAGATGGAGAAGCTCCCTGATTCACACAAAGATCAGAGACGCTCAGAAAAATAATCACATGCAGCCCGGTTCTTCTACGGACCCGCGGAGACTCCATGTAAAACCATCGGCCCTCTGTTGTCTCGTCACAGACCCGCTGAGGTCACAGATATTAGAAGCACTCATCTCTTTTCTCTGTGAAACAACATTTGCTCCACAAACATTTGCTGGATGTTTTTAAGTGTTGTGTTTTGGCTGCAGAGAGATGAAGAAGATGCTTTACATGTAGCTCAGGTTCAGTCAGCCTCACAAACTCACTCATTCTGTTTCCTGAATAACAGGCTTCATAGACGGACAAATCTCTAGAATTAAAAGTACTGTTTGGGTATTGTTCTCAAACCAAACCAGACTAACAAACCGCCTCTCTGTCCCTGAAACTCACTTTTTTTTCTTCAAACTAAAACTAAAGAACCCGATCAAAACACATCACTGTAGCTGCTTCTGTGTGTGAAACAGGACTTTCCACCGGAGTCACCTTGAAAGACGTGATTGCGGCCGAACTTGGGGATGTCCGGGTGATGGGAGATGAAGTCGTCCAGGAAGTCGGTGAGCTGGTAGCCCTGGCGCAGCGTCATGTGGCAGCCGACCAGGTACTGGTGGACCACCCGCAGGTGGAAGTCGTAGCTGAAGGAGTGAACGTGCATCAGGTCACGCACCTTATCGCACTCCTCAGTGAAGAGCATGGAGAGCTGCGACAGAAGGGGGGAGACGGGGAGACAGTCACGGGGAGGAGGAGGGAGTCACCAGGAGCTGCAGACAAGTTCACCACACGGATCAGTCTGGAGAACCGGGCCGACACCACGGACTCCCAACCACTACCAGCGGTGAACCTGCTCTGCATTGACTGCCGTTCCTCCTCAGTAAGAACATTTACTAAACAGCTTTGATATCAATCACATTCATCATTTCATCTCATTGAATTCAATCTGACATTGAAAGGGAGGTGACAAAAGCAGGAGTTGGAAATGCAGTGGGAGACTGTTTGAGCTGCTGCTCCTGCATGTACATCTGGAACCAGCTCACAGCGGCAGGAAAAGACAGAACAGGAGACAACTGTTGTCTCTGCATCGCTGTCTGGACCCGTCCCACTCCTTCTCCTGTCCACAAACTCAGAGACTTTCATCAGCTCCCTCATCACAGACACAGGAGTGAGGAGGAATATTCTTCTGGCACAGAGGAACACAAAAAAGATGAACCTGAACTGTTGCTACTGTCTGGCAGATAAACGCCGTGTGAGCTGCTGGCCCGCTGCTGGCCCGCTGCTGGCCCGCTGCTGGCCCGCTGCTGGCCCGCTGCTGGCCCGCTGCTGGCCCGCTGCTGGCCCGCTGTCTACCGGACGACACATCTCTGTAGTAGCACATCTTCTCTGTGTGTCCTCCTGACTATCAGGACAACTTTATTATTCCCTAACCTGTAATCCCGACCGCTGCATGATCTCGCTGTCTGTCAGCTGCACTCAGTGGACATGAAATGAATGACAGCAGCAGTGGAGCTGTGATCACTGAGGTCGTACAGGAAGAGGAAACACAAAGCAGGCTGATGGGAAAAAGAGCTGCGAATGGGACGTTTTAAAATGTGACACTTACTGATTGTTGAGTTTAAGGCTGCGTTTTCTGTTCTGGACATAAAATATGTATTTTATAGAAGGATGATGTCATTAAGCTGGAAATTAATCCGATTTTTTTTTTTTGTATTATACACTCAGATACAGTCGTGGATGGATCTGTTGGGACCCTTCCAAAAAAACTAAACTGAACTAGACACCAATTTTCTCGAGAATAATTAGAAATTTGATGAAATTCTGATTTGCTTTAGATTTTTGTTTCAACCGAATATCTTAAATAATAAAATAATTGAAGATGGCAATGACAAATTGAGGGGATTCTTTAACCTAATATTTCATTTTATAGCCTTCAAAGTGAATCAGTGTAGACAGATGACTAGTGTCTCCCGGTGAGACTTCCCGTCTCCCGGTGAGACTTCCTGTCAGATAAAGTGTTGTGTTGTTGTAGTAAGTGAATCTCTTCAAACACCCACATGAGCATTTTAACAACATTAACTTTTCCTAAAAAACAGTCAGTTTCCCTCTAATTTAAACGGCCTTTTTTTAAATCACAGTAAAACAAACATATGATGCTGATTGTGAGCATATTGAACATGTTGATTAAAAACAGCCTGTTTCGTGTAACTTTTTAAGTTTTGAGTGTCAATCAGCTTCAAGCACATTTTGGAGCGAGTCTTTGGACCAGAGTCCTGCTGACAGTCCTTCACCGTCTCACAGCCTCTGATGCCTCCAGCTGACGGTGGCAGCTTCAGCACCGAGACCGTCCAGGAGCTGCCGGTCCATCATTAATTCGAGATTGAAGCGACGCCACACTGCTGCAGCTTTCACACAGCGCACACAGCAGCAGCAGCTTTCAACCCCAGCAAACAAACACAAACCAAAGAGGTAAGACAGACGGACAGGGAGATTGTCGGAGAACGAGCAGAGGCAACGACAGCGGTGGAAACTGAGCTGAGACACCCGCGACACCCAAACCAACAATCACCATGACGACAGCCTGCTGAAAGTCAAGAAGGAAGAGAGAATCACAGAGGAGCTCCACTTACACCTGAACCTCAGAGAAGCAGGCGTTATCACCTGACTGGCCCGGTGTTTGAAGCCCTACATCCCCCCAACCTGCTGACTGCTGCTCCCACAGGGATGAAAGCACTTCATTTAAAACTGATCCCGCTCATTCCCAAAGAGACGAAAGGACGGACAGGTAGATGTGGAAAGGAGGAGCTCAGGCCTGACGGCAGCAAGCAGAGTGGGAGGAGGGGTGAAGCCTGATCGTAGGGAGACACCCCTCCCTGAGAGGAGCTGGGACATACCGCACAGTCAGAAACTGGGCTGGCGTCTGGAAACGGCTTGAGACGAGGTTTGGTGAGGAGGCTGCCCTGATGGAGAGATGACATGAGGTGGGACGAGGCAGACACAAGATACACACAGAGGGACGGACGGACGGACGGAGGGGAAGACTGAAGGCGTGCTACAAGAATAAATAAGAACATGTTTTTACACTGAAAATAAAATAGCTCTCATACAGAGATTGGAGCGATGGACCACTGATAAGTACGGTGGCCCTGAGGGTCAAACACTAAAACATTTTACAAAACTATGAAATGTTTTGGGGTTTTCTGAAATCTTTGTGTGTTCAGTAAAAAGTTTTTGCGTTTGACCCTCAGAGCCACCATAGATAAGACTGCTGCCCAGAGGTCAGCAGGGGAACATCATCTGTTGTAGACTCTCAACCAACTACTAAGACCACTGTAGCTGACGACTCGTGGATAAAACGACTTTAGCAGACGTCATCAAATTCACTGGAGTTAACTGTAAAGTCCTGTTGAAATATTTTCTGCTTCACTGGTTGGTGAAGGAGCTGATTTCTCATTCCTCACCGGCGCTTCGTCACAGCAGGAGCCCATCAGCTTTCCTTTGTGCTGCAGGAAGCTAACGATCCAGCTGCTGTGGATTCTCATGCAGCTTTCCTCCATGGGTTTTACAATAAATCCATATTCTGCTGACGGAGCTGTCGAGGCGAGCTAACGATGCTTCACTCATCACTTCACTGAACTTTATCATGAAGAAAAAGGTTTGTACATATTTGCATACCTCACTTTATATTGTCCTCCTCACCACTGGTGTGTGTGTGTGTGTGTGTGTGTGTGTGTGTGTGTGTGTGTGTGTGTGTGTGTGTGTGTGTGTGTGTGTGTGTGTGTGTGTGTGTGTGTGTGTGTGTGTGTGTGTGTGTGTGTGTATTTCGGAAGATCAATTTAGAAAACACAACAAACAAACAAACAAACAAACAAAACAAAACAAAAAATCACAAATCCACACACAACCCAGTCAGATGTCAGGGCTGTGCTTCAGTCCAAAGAGATGCTGTGTGGGGAGATGATGTGTTACCATGGCAACATGTTTACAGTATTAATATTTAAACAAATTAAAAGTGAGATTGTGTAACTTTTGAAAAAAAAAAACATAATCTAGCTCTCTTACTAAAAACCTAAATAATCCAGATGATGTTTTCCCAGCATCCAAACAGCGACTTCAACATGTGCTGTCACTGCCTCAAATCCTTCACACACTTCAGGAACACAATTCATCCTCTACACAATACAAACCGTTTGATTACGCCTCATGTTCCAGATTATTTATGGACATCTTTAACACAGATGCTGCCTCTCTTCCCTTTCTCACCACATAAACCCTTTTATAACACAGAGCCATCGTCTCCTGTATGAATGACATCACTATGCAGACGAGTAAACAACAACACCGGGAGGAAAACAAACACCAGGACAACTTCAACATCTTCCAGAACAGATCTCTCTGCCTCTGTCACATCAAAGTGAACTGCTTCGCTAATTTAAAACAAATAGATCAGTCAGAAACCAGGAGAAAAGTCATTTTTAGGGTCACCAGCTAAAACTGTCTCAGCAGCTCCTCTTCAATGTGCCCAAAAAGTCACTAAGTTTGTTGCTATAGAAGATTTGTTGAGAAGAGAATCATCAAACTTGATTTACAGGACTATTTTAAATCTGCATTTAAGAAAATGCAGATTGGAGTCCTTTGTGTTCTCACACACGAGACATGAAGTTGTGGTACGATGGTCCCTGGAAGCGGTGGAATGAAAAGGATGGTTCCCAATGAGATCCATCAGTCACTTCACATATCTACACTTCATATTCCCGACCACCGGGCCTCAGATGAGAGACCATGAGACAGGAGGACAACCACCCGGGGCCTCATCTTTAAAAGAGGACGTAGGATCCACACTAAAAGTGGACGTGTGCACAAAGAACGTGCATAACGTGTGCAACTCAAGACATAATACAGTTTCTAAACTGTGCAGATACGTTCCTGCATGTAGTATTCCCTTTATCCTTCACAGTCTACCTGGAAACCATATTCACTCTACAAGCCCACATTCACCACGAATGTTCAAAACACCTGGTGAATGTTCATGGATAGAAGTGAGCCTGCTGATCACAGTGTCTTTATGGTGAATCAGAGGAGCTCAGAAATCAGAGTGGTTGTGGATGGATGGATGATATGAAGCTCATATTGTTCGGAGGCCTCAGCAGTGGAGTCACAAACTAAAGACGAGGAAACGTGTTGCTGCTGCAGTGATGACAGCGAGTTCATCAAACAGGACAAAACCTGAGGTTTAAAAGAGCTCCGATTCAAAAGTCGGTTCACATCATCGGTTCACATCATCGGTTCACATCATCGGCCATCTTGCACACTGGATTTCTGTGTTTCTGTGTTTAGTGTCACTCCAATCCAAACTGTATACAAGGGTGCAGCTGGATAGAGCACCAGGATGTCACACACACACACACACACACACACACACACACACACACACACACACACACACACACACACACACACACACACACACACACACACACACACACACACACACACACACACCCATGCCCCCGACAGAACGTAGTGAACGATTAGACAGAGCAGTACAAGAGTCCCCATATCGTAGCAGGAGACATATCTACACTTTATAGGCAAAGATTACTGTTATTTTCATAATGGTGAATACCAATAGTGATTAACAAACACAATGCACCCCCACCCCCCACCCCACCTCAGCTGACAGCACCTGGCCCCCCAGTGGACTACACAGGTACAACAGCAGATAAGCACGCCTCCCTCCTTCATCCAAACAGTGATGTTTACATCAGTTTCTCCTTCACCTGCTCTTGTTGTAAACCTCATGAAGAGTAGGCGGAGCCTGGTGTCTCCACACAGGAGGACAGACGGCTGTCAAACACTCACCTGGGAGTTGACCGTCTGGCCCATGGGGATGCGGGAACACTCCAGCGCGTACTGCTTCACACAGAAGTAACAGCCCTGGCAGGAGAACACGGCACACGGACAGCACATGCTTATTTCATGACTCTTGGAACTTGGGGATCAAAGTAATCCATGAGGAGGATGGTACACTGGATACTGGGAGTGCAGTGAGTTCACTCTTCGTTAAGGATGCTGCCGGCCGACATGTTAAGACCTTTTATAATAAAAGTCCATCTGGACGAGCTTAAAGAACTACGGTCTCAAAGTTACAACAAACTGATTGAGTCATTCAAAACTTGAATCTTTTGAAATCATAAGAAGTACCGACGGATGACGTCAACGGCTGTTAGCAGATACAGTGTGTTGGTGAGTATCTGGTCCCGAGTGGCCGTCATCATCCTCATCTCACCTGAAAAGCCAGTTCCATCAACACGATCCCTCCCGGCAGCGCCCTCTGGAGGTGATACGCAGTGGTGCCACATGCTGTCATCTTCACCGGTGCACAAAAACATTCATTAAATCTCACATTGTAGGTATTTGAAGGTTATTCAGAAATTCTAGTGTTGACATTTTATTTGATATTTCATGTATTTATTTTGTCTTTTATGTTTTTGATACTTCCTCTCATGTACAGAAACAAATCATCCGTCCATCCATCGTCTTCTGGATCCAGTGTTTAAATGTGCACACCACATCAGTGAGCCAACACCACCTTCACTATGGTTTTATCAGATCGTGTGTGTCTGTAGTGTATAAAAGAGTTCGTAGCTTCGGGGCCGAACAATGAGTCCGATGCAGAAGTGCATTAAACTGCAACACCAGCGAGTGCCACTAGAGGTCGGCTCCAAAAAGCCTGCGGCTCCATAGACTCCCATTCAACTTCTCTCATCAAATCCAAAGTGGATACATTTTCTCCACGTGTTATTACTACGTGCTGTTACTACTACTTCTTAAAGATGAATTCAGAAGATGAATGCTTGTCATCTGCAGGTATCATGAAGGAAATAAATGCTTTTGTAGAAGTGACGGACATTATGAATGTATTGGGGTCATGTTAATCCCAGAATGTGCGCATGTTTGGAGGATTTCTGCATCTCTGAAGTGAATACTGACTGACCTTAGGGCTGTCCTCGCTCTTCTGCTTCACATAAGAAAAGGACATCCTGCCTTCCGAGGACATGGAGCTCAGCATGGCAGCACGAGCCCGGGCGATGCTGGAAGAGATTTGGGGGGGGGGGGGCAGTCAGGATCTGGTTGGACTAAAAAGGCCCCCAGCAGCACGTAGCCAACCCGCAAGACACAATGTGGAGTGAGTCACAGCGTCTGAGCCTCGAAAGTGACAGCAGGCAGGACGTGAATCTGCTCTGCATCGACTCCGGTTACATCAGACAGTCGAGGGAGGTCAGAGGTCACAGGAGGATCACAACACATACGATGACTAATCAACAGAGTGGGCACTGGGAGCCTGACAGAGAGGCCGAGATGGAGTGAGACATTTTTAACTTTTGCACAAAAATGAGAGTGAAACCACTTGTGATGCTGTCGAACATATCCCATAATTTACAGGGTTCATGGAGCAGTCAGCACTTCTTACTTCTCAAACAGTAAATCAGAAGCTTGGGTTGTTTGAAAACACAAATCTGGATCACAACAGTGTTGTAGTTCAAAATAAGAAAGTTAACCGAGTGATTTACCTCCTGCTTCACGGTGAGTCGGCTT
Organism: Brachyistius frenatus; assembly: GCF_029030835.1. Classification (NCBI taxonomy): domain Eukaryota; kingdom Metazoa; phylum Chordata; class Actinopteri; family Embiotocidae; genus Brachyistius; species Brachyistius frenatus. The sequence goes on along the minus strand of NW_027210791.1, from coordinate 100,825 downwards.
CAGGCCTCTCAGGCCCGTTTCAAAAGCTCCTGAGGCCGTATTTTCACCGGACATTTCTTAAAGAATCTCGTGACAACGTCAGCGTATGATCATAGTCACTGCCCACATTAAATCAGAGCAACAGGAACTCAAATGACTTGTAGCCGTTTCTTCAATGAATAATCAACGTGCTTCGCTCGTGGTACAAAGTGCTTTGTTTCACAACAACAAATGGTCTCTCTGGAAACTCTGGAAACTCAGTGGAAGTAGTCTGACAAGCACTAAACTCAATACTGTTAACATAACATCTGTGGTGGTACGCTGGGAAACTCCCCATAGTCCCCTTCAGACTCCTCCCCTGCCATTACCCAGCATGCCCTGATCCTTTGTAACCTATAAGAATGACACAACCAAGTTAAATAGATGTTGGACATTGGTAGAAATTATCTTTAATTGAAGCGGTGTGAAGTCCGTCATCCTCAGAAGAAGTAAGAACCGCTAATGCAGTCAAAAGTCGGTGGAGTTATTCATTCTTGCGCGGCAGGTGGGCGCCCCCTGGTGGCCCGGGGCCTGTTCCACTTCAAACGTGTTAAACATATTGAAGGCTGCCTTTGTTTATGGTGTTTTGCAGGATGGTTTCACAAACATCGATCAGGCCTCAATAATCCCTCCATGTGCCGACCGCAGATAAAAGCCCACAAACCGAGACATTCCCCGACAGCTGGAGGTGAGAAATAAAGCGTTGTTGCCCACACAGACCTGCGAGCTGGAGACTGAGGCCGGACCTGGACCAGGATGAAGCCCATGCTCTGCAGGTACTGGACGTACTGCTGGAGGAAAGTGCTGGAAATCTCCAGCAGCCAGGGTTCCTCCTTCAGCCGGGTGGGCAGCATGTCCGCTGAGTCCGTGCTGTAGCTGCGGTCCCGACCCGACGCCGTGGAGTCGCTGGAGCGATGTCGTTTCTGACACGCAGATACCACGAGAACATGGTTATAGTTTACATTTCATTCAGATATTGTGGGTATATAGTAAAGTACTGAATCATTAAAATCTATATCAACTATTTAATACCTTCACCAGCGGCGGAAAGATCTGCTCCTCCTGGATCTGCTTGCGGAAGACGGGGTCAAAGAGAAGAGGGGTGGCACAGTAGTGGACCAGCCTGGAGGACTGCTTCAGAGTCTCCAAATCTGAGCCCTGTGGACACACACAGACACGTTATTATTATTATTATTATTATTATTATTATTATTATTACGGCCAGGTCAGGAGAGATTGAAAGCAGGATGATGCTCAGAACTACACTGAAGAGCCGAGGGTTCGGGGCTCAGTGGGTCAGAGAGTGGAGAGTTCAGGATGTTCATGTCCAGACTTCACTACGATGCAGTCCAGTCTAATCGTTCACTACCTTCAGTCAGGGGCGTGGTTGTGTGTGTGTGTGTGTGTGTGTGTGTGTGTGTGTGTGTGTGTGTGTGTGTGTGTGTGTGTGTGTGTGTGTGTGTGTGTGTGTGTGTGTGTGTGTGTGTGTGTGTGTAGATCGTTAGCCTGGTTTCATGGTTTTAATAAATAAACTGGTTTCAGACTGTACATGTAAGTTTGAGCACACATCTTCTGTCCCTCCATCTTGACACTGACCACATGTTCATTACACAAATCATTTAAAGTCGGACTAATTTAAAGTCGGACTATTTGTGTCTTCGTGTTTGACTGGAGAGCAGCCGTGTCTCATCTGTCTGATCTTCTGCAGCATTATGTGGCGCTCGTGTTTCCTCGTGTGTCGTTCTAGTTTACTAAAGCTTTTATTTATATTTATATTGAATTTTATTTTTCATATTTAAAATGTGCTATCTAAATAAAATGGACTTGATTTGACTGATAAAACGTTGAACCTGACCCATTGTGAACTGAGCTGCATGCAGTGTTCAGTGTTGGGATACTTACTGAAATGGGCATGTTGGACTGCGCTGACCTCTGCTGCCACGTCACAAACAGGTTCTCTATCTTCATCTGTTTCTCCAGTTCTGTCAGCACAAAGGCAGACATTACTTCTCCTCACCACGTTGAACGGCAGGCTCACCGGATAACAACACATATCATCATCTTCATCATCAGCAGCACTGTTAACCTTTCCGTTCAGCAGCTTTGATCTCCAGGAGCTGGCTGCCATGCTGGGCCACCACGTCTCCGTCCATCAGGGGTCGGACGGTGCAGACGTCCCGCAGAGCCTCGTCGAAGGGAAGCAGCTCGGAGGGGAAGTGGAGAGGAGCGAGAATTCGGCCAGAGCTTCCCAGCCTGCCCGGCTCCTTACTGGGCAGAGGAGGAACAGCACTACGCAGCAGAGCGTCGGGCTCCATGGACGGGCCGAGGAACGGGTTGGGGTCCTGCAACGGACAGACGGACAATCAGAGACACGAGGGACGGGCCAAAATGGTTGGAGAATAAATCACACCTCTGAACAGTTGAAGGTCCCAAAGTGTAAAACACTCAGTCCACAAAGAATATTCATACAACTCATATTCAGTACTTGTGCCTTTTGGACAAGCTGTTTGGAATTCTATAAGTTTGTGATGTCATACGTTTGCTGTCCAACATCTAATACAGAACAAAACACTGAGTGCTCATTTAGTTACAGAGCTAGTAAGGAACAAGAACAAAGAAAACCAGTGGTTAGTCTGGAAGTTCATCATTTAGAAGAGAGAAGGAGGCGTTTTCTGACCGGAGGAGCTATTTCTGGGTTCTAAGAACGGTGGGATGGATTTCCTCCTTATTGTGTGTCCTCACCGGAGGAACTTGGAACCTTTTAAATTCCTATAACTCTTTATCACTTTAAAGCAGCAGAAGAAATTTCCAACTGGAAGCACACGATACTGAGAAACGGGCCGGCAACAAATGTTCCGGCTTCATTTAGTCGATACACATCTGAGGAAATCCAGCGTGACTTGGATCGATCCAGAGAAATATGTAAAGAGTCTCCGTGTCCGTGCTGCTGCAGCGGTGTGATGCTGTTTGAAGCACCGCAGCTTGTTGTGGCTTTAAAATCTAAAGTTAGATGGTCTTCTTCAGGAACACCTCCCCGACCCACAATGCACCACATGACCAGGCGGATGATAGCGGATCATAACGAGGCTTCAAGTGAACCCGTTAATACATCTAAAATGTCTTTTATGTTTTTAGTGGCCCTCTTGAATGAAACACGCTTTTGCATCTTTGCATACAAGTAAAATATGGTGATGAGTTTTAACCGGATCAAGTAAACTGAAAAGTGTATTAATTGGAGGAATAAGTGTCGGAGCGTCAGTCCGGTGAGCTCCGGCTGCAGCGGGTCATTTCAGGTCCTGTTGGTGGTGAGAATGCAAACAGCAAAAGGCCTCAGAGCCTCTTTAGTTCTGAGGGAAACTCTCTGGGCGGTCGTTGCCCTCAAGAAGGTCCTCTGAACGGTTTGGTCTGGAAACACCTGGTGACGTCAAAGGCACAGATACTAAACCTGTTCTTGGTAGAGCTCCAGGGAAGAGATGTAAAACTACACTGAGACAGTACTCAAAATATCTTCTTCTGGTTTTTTGTGTAAATAAAACTGCAGTGAAGTGTAAAATGTGGTCTTTTCAGAGATAAACTCAGATTAAGCATGAGTGTCTGCATGGTCAGCTTAAACTTTTAACTTTTAAACTTTAAGGATTAAGAGTCCATGTTGAGTGGTTGTGTCAGTGACCCACAGGTCAAAGAAGTGGAGACCTTTACACTACAGGTCCATGTCACTACATGGACATTAGTTCTGTTTGGTTTATTACTGGACACACACACACACACACACACACACACACACACACACACACACACACACACACACACACACACACACACACACACACACACACACACACACACACACACACACACACACACGTCCAGAGCACTGTCATCGTCCGTGTTTCTTGTTCAGAGGAACTTCGGGGCTGTGAGTTTGTGAAGCCGCTCAGTGACCAGATGCCCCAGTGTGCCTGCAGGCCGGAGGGTCAACCCGGGCGCTGGTGCTCCCTCTGCTCCTCATCAGCACCGTGACAGATGAAGTTCTGTTCAGGCAAATCTTCTGCTGCTCTGACTCTGCCTTCTGTCTGCACTCATTATTAATGCAGCGATGAAGAGCGAGGCCATCGGAGGGAAAGAAAACTTTCTTTCTTTTTATTCTTAAGCTTGTTTTCTTATTGGCCAAGGGGGAAACTCTGAGCGGGCGTTTGGTGTCTTACTCTGTCGCAGAATGTTCAAACTGTTCCTCTTACGTTGGAACAACACGGGGCAAAAGATTTTGTGTATATTTTTACATTTTCAATTTAACTGTATTGAATATAATATATGTCAACGTGTCCGTGGTCGAACTGACTTTTTAGCTGACCGAAGATTTTCAGGATGATAATCTGATTCACAAATTTATTATGGAAGAAGCAGGATGTTCTAATTATTCTGCTGTTTTGTACACATGGACCAAAATAGGAGGATTGTACTTTATGGAGATGCTCACAGTCTGTGTACCCAAGACCTGCCACTTAGTTCTCATCAAAGCAGGTCCTATTGGACTTCAGATGTTACATTTAATCAAAAGACTAGAAACCACCTTACACTCATTGGTCCAGGTGGGGATTGGCTCACTTTTGGTAGCAGCCTCAAGTGGCCATTCGAGGAACTGCAGCTGTTGTCACTTGCACGTTGGCTTCTGTTTCTCAGCACAGAGGTTTGTGCTCGGTTGTAGAACAGCAGCTCTGTGTGTCAAACCTGATCCAGAAACTCTGTGTAGTTTACTGTCATATAAGTCTTTCTGCACCACCGGTCCTCTTCCTCAGCTCAGTGACAGCTGAAGATGTGAGGGTGGAGGAGAGCAAGAGTGTGGAGGAAGAGATGGGACGTTAAAAGTAGCAGGCAGCACGCTGGACTGTGGGAACTCGTCCCTCCACAGCTGATCATAAATAATCCACCAGGATGAATGGAAACTGACAGGGGCTAAATTGCACTGAGGAAGTTAAGTCTTTCATTTTGGAAAACAAGGCCGTTGATGTGACAGGGTTATATTTTCAGAATATGATCCGGACAACAAAAGGAGGCAGCGAACACACAGGGGTAATAAATCCAATAAAAATGCTTAGCTGCATGAGTGAGGAATCTTGTTTGGGTTGTGCTGCAGAGACCATTAGTTACATATTGATCCGTGGCTCCATATTGAATACGAGCGGCTGCAGCACTTCTGCTGAGACGCTCAAAACAGAAAACAGGCTGAATACAGCAGCGACAGGCTGAGAGGGAGCTGCAGGAGCTGCAGGAGAGGATCCAGGGACCGTCTGTCTGCAGCAGATCATCACAAAGTCACATAGAACACACATCAGGAGTACGATTCAAAAGTACCATGAGAACCACGTCACCAACAAGCTGGTAGAGGAACAGGTGATGACCCCCCCCCCCAGGACCCAGCAGCTGTATGACCGGGCCCCGGGACCCTCTGTGACAGTGGCGGTCCAGATGCTGCCCTGCAGGCCTGGTTCCACCTGACCAAGCGGTCCGTTCTCCTCCACAGCTCCCGTCTATATACGCAGCCACAATGACGGACCGCCACATTCTGTCAGGACGAACTCCAGCTGCATCAGCAGGTCTGTAAAAGCAGACCAGATGCTGATGGAAGAAATCTTTCATTCATCCTAAAGTGCCACGAAGGTTCGTCTGATATCAGTTTAGCTTTTCTGTTTCTGAAAAAAAATTAAGAAATGGTGTCCTGGAATTAAAACTAAAAGCTGCACAAGAGGCTCCAAAACAGCTCCTCATCATACAGTGATAGAGGTGGGGGTCAAACCTAACATGTTAACTAGCTTTAATCAGATTTCTCCTTGTGATCATGATCCACACACACAGCAGCTGACCAGCAGTTCAACAACATAGGAGTCAGTAACACCACGTCATCACTGGGGGCATGTGGAGACCTGTGCAGTGCTGATGTGACAGTACAACCCTTCTTCACAGAGATTTCTGACTCTGGTCATTTTCATTTCAACCAAGCAGCAACCATCAGTGATGTCATCATCCATCAGTGATGTCATCAACCATCAGTGATGTCATCGTTGGTTTGTGAACGTTATGAAGCCTCCAGTTCAGATTCTGTCCGTCACCATCTTTGCTATTTGGAGCAGGAAGTGACCATATTTGGACGAGCTGGGGGAGGAGCCAGCGGTGGAGCTGACCGATCTGATTGGAAACCTGACGATACTACGTCCCGCCCACCGATAGCTGTAACCTGACTGCACCACAGGCCTGTCAATCAAACAGACACGCCCCCAAAAACAGGTCTTCTTGAATCTTCTTTTCTAATGAATGAGGGATTATTTTCAGATGGACCTCCAGAAAACTAATAAGAAGGAGTGACTTTAGCTAACAACACCGAGATAACTGATGGACACATTTTATTCACTTTGGATTTGATGAGAGAAGTTGAATGGGAGTCTATGGAGCCGGAGGCTTTTTGGAGCCGACCTCTAGTGGCACTCGCTGGCATTGCAGCTGAAGACACTTCTGGATCAGAACCATTTTACAGACCTGAAGCTACAAACACTTTTATAAACAGTCTGTGGACACCACATGAAGAACCAGGACAGCTGATGATGGTCAGCTGCCTCCTTTCAACAGTTTAGGACACAGCAGAGAGTGTCTGAGAGCGGCTGACGTGTCAGCAGGTGATAAAAGAGCATGGCTAAAATAAATACTGTGTCGCTTATTTGTCCTCTCAGTAACATACAATCTGAACATCATGATGGGTTCTGCTGCATCTACACGGTTAATGGTCCATTTACAGTGTCAGTGTTTGTAGGTGACAGTCATTAGAGAAGGACACAGGTGGACAGCATGGTTACATCCACTCACAGGCTTAGAAAGGGCTCTTTAGAAAAATGAAAAAAATACTAAACATATCTAAAGTGCAAATATAGTTTAGCTTGACAATTTTCTGTTAATAATAATAGTATAAGCGGCCGTATATAAAAAGCCATGCAGCAGGTATATGGTTGCAGGAGGTGATACTTCTCACAAATAATGATCCAATACGTGATGACATGTAACCTGGAAAAAGATGTGAACCAAGTCAGGTATTCATCCAAAGTATGGTCGAGATATAACTTTGGTAGAGATTTAACTTTGAAGAAAGCTGTTTATGTGGAGGTAATCCCAGATGCAGTGTTGCTTCTGTATGCTGCTGTAGCGAAAAAAAATTCCCCTCGGGGATTAATAAAGTAAGTAACTACCTAACCTAACCTAACCTAACCTAACCTAACCTAACCTAACCTAAAGTCACCGTCACCTCTAAATGTGCTTTTCTGTCTATTTAAGTGTTATTTTCCTTCATGTGGTATAAATCTATTATCATGATTCAGGACCTCCTCTCTACCAGCGCTATGCCTCGGTAGACTGTATGAATGATAGATAAATATAATAATATTTAAAAATGTTCGGCTGATGTCGGAACAGTGAGAACATTTGTCCTCCCGTCCCTGCTGACAGCGTCCTCACCTGCTTGGAGTCCATTTCGTGGATGGGTGCGTCGGAGAAGCAGTAGTGGTGGAAGAGGCCCATCTTCTGGTTGAACAGGCAGTGGACCACGTGAGCACGAGCGTTCTGCCATTGAACGAGGCGGACCAGCTCCCGGTTCAGGGAGGCGCCCAGGTCCACGGACCAGTTGTAGCTGTACAGAGTCACCTGCAGAGAAGACCGATTACAAACAGCCGTATGACGCTGTGCTTACTGTTCTGATGTGCTTCATCCTGTTTTTCTCTGTTTTCTACCTGCGACATTTTATTATTTTTATTATTAGTTATTTTTTTTTTTTATGAATTCCCTGCCGCATTCCCAAAATGGGAGGGAGGGATAGATCCATCCATCTGTGTGTGTGTGTGTGTGTGTGTGTGTGTGTGTGTGTGTGTGTGTGTGTGTGTGTGTGTGTGTGTGTGTGTGTGTGTGTGTGTGTGTGTGTGTGTGTGTGTGTGTGTGTGTGTGTGATAAAGAAAGTGTTGTACAGTATATATTAAACAGTCCCTCCAGGAAATTGTGCAATTGCTTGCAATTTCTTTAAATTCCCGCAATTTTTCCACAAAAAATGTCGTCAACAGAAACTGGGCTGAAAGCATTATAAATAAAACTCTGTTCACTGGAGGAAACTGAAACAAGAGGAGAAACAGGAAGTGAAGGGGTTTGTGGGAAATGTGTTCTTCACATTAAAATGATGTGATTAAATGTTTGTGATCAGAGGAAGTGATTCCATATTACTGGATGTTAAATGAGTTTTCTCCACACGTCCAGTTGTCAGAGACGTCTCTTTGTTTGTTTCATCCAGCAGGTCTATGTGTTGAATGAACATGAATTAAACAGCATCTAAAGCTCTTATTTTGACAGGCTGATGTTGTTTCTATATTCCAGTCACAGACGCTCTGTTCTGGAAACATACGCAGCTTTTAGGACCTTTTTGGAGCTTTTATCTCTGTGGTTCTCTAAGTTCAATAAATACATAAAAAAAGATTAGAACTAAAATATTTCTGTGATGTGCAGCAGGATTATTATCACAGGAAGTGACATATTTATTCATTTATCTGGTAATGCTTTTTTTCTGGACACAACTTTACTGCAAAAAATTTACTTAAAATGCAATTGTTTTTAGAAAATCTTAAACAATCACAAAAAAAACTGGAGGAACTAATTAAAGTCCCCAGTGTTTCCACATTAGAGCGTTTTGTTGGTCGTTAACTGTTCACATCTCTGACAGCTGATTGGCTGAGAGCTGACAGCAGTAATGACATCACAGGTTATTGAGAGGAGCAGCTGGTAGCAGTCAGACCTCAGCAGTGATCATATTTACATTCTCTGAAATTACATTAATATATGAAGTTTATATATAATGAGAGTGTTTCATGTATCTGGTTCTGATCGGTGAGGAGAGACACATGTCTGTGATTCAGAGGTGAATTAACGGCTCATATAAACTTCTGAACACTGAACTCTTGTTCTCTCCGCTTGGCTTCCACATGGCAGCTCACCTTTTTGTCCACGATGCTGATGAGGAGGAACCTCTGGCGGGGAGCCAGGCCCGGCCCAGCCTGGTTGGGACTGAACCAGTCGCTCTGCTCCAGAGCCTCGAAGCGCTGGAAGCCTTTATGAGCTGAGCAGAGCAGAGAGAGGTTCAGTGAAATGGCAGAGCAGCATGAATTAAAGGAGGCAGCTCAGTGAAGCAGGTCCTTCACCAAACACTCCCGACTGACAGCAACTTTTAAAATGTAATTCATGTTCATTTCAGACAGGATCCTCTGAGTCACTGAGGTTTGGCTGACAAACGGGACAAAGCTTTAGAAGATACTGTAACGCTGGCGTGAAAACGTTTATTATTTTAAACTGAGCATAAAAAAAAGTAGTTTTTCCTGCGGCTTTAGGACTTTTTATCAACTGCAATATACTGTGATTGATGTGCATTATTTCTTATTTTCTTCTCAGTGTCTAATATATTTAATTGGAGTTTGGATTTCTGCATGTTATTCTCCTTTTTATTTTCTTGTAAAGACAGTAATTGGGCTGGTTTTATTCAGGCAGTGTCACACTGAGGGATGACTGGTTTTTACTCATTCTGAAGGAAATGTTGTGCCACAGATGTTCTGAATAAATAGTAAAATAAACAGATAATTACATATTAGCATATCTCACCAGTAAACAAAAGCCTACTGAATATTAGAAACTGTTTTTTCACAAGATGTTTCATCAGGTTCACTGAATGAAACAGAGTCAGCTGCTCATCACAGAAAAATCTGGACCTGCTGCTCAGAGTTTGTTAGAGGATCTCATCCTCTTTATTTGACCACTTTTCATTATAAGACAGATTTTGCCATCTTGCCATCATCTATTGATCTTTTTGTTTTTCCCACAGCATAGACTTTCTCACTGATAACCTCCCATATAGTGTTTTGCTCTTGTTATATCTATATTTCTAAATTTAAATGGGATAAAATGTCCTTTTTCCTTTGGCGGCTGTTCTGTTTGTTTCATAGCTGCAATCACTTTAACACACAAACATCAAATTTAAATACAGCGATTTGCACCTGATATCATTCACGCAAATACTCTCAGTAAATCACCCACAAAACAGGTGCAAAATAAATGTGCAAACTTTTAGAAAAAAACACCCAATGTAGTACCCTTTATTAGAGATCTTAGTAAATCAGGCTGACTGGCCAGTTCCAGAGTGACGTTTCCTCCCTCAGACAGCAGCTTGTAGACAGCATGTCAACCTGACAACAGCCCAAAGAGCCTTTTGGTCTGCCATCAAGTTACATGAGAAAAGAACTGGAACAAATGATTTCATCTCCTTATCATTTTACCTGCTAAAGTTGTCAAACAGCGCCGACTACAGATGAGAACATCTGTCTGCACTGAAGCTGTTCAAATCCTTTTCCAACCTTTACAGTCACACTCTCACTCTCTGACACTCTCACTTATGTTAGAGGTCCGACAGTCAGAGGAGGTGCAGCAGGGAGCTCACTGTCAGACGGAGGATCCGTCAGCTGGTGGAGTTGCACCGACACAAACCTTCTAAAATCACTTCTGCTTGGCTGCTTTCACAAACGTTTTTATATCGAATGCAAAGATGTCAATTGCTCTCAACTGTCTTGTCGGCTGTTTGTAAACTAATACATATATTTCATAAAGACAATCAAAACTCCAAGCAACACATTTGAAACATCCCATCAGCATGAATGTTGTTGTTAAGCTGAGGTAAACTTACGTGTGAACCTATTTAGCACTGGGGTGATTTCCTCATCTGAACTGTCCTCTGTATGCAGACAGAGATGGAACAGACAGCAAAGCAGCATGGACAGTGAAACACAGCTGGACAACACACTCATGGAAGCAAACACGTGCAGTACAACAGGGGTGTTAGACAGCTGCTAGCGTGGACAGAGAGACAGAGTCAAAGAGCAGCAGAGAGCAGGACGTGTCGGACAGAAGACGCTCATGCTGGGAGCTTTTTCCTCCACACTACAGGTCAAAGGTTAAAACAGGTGTTAGTTTAACTAACTGCTGAGAGCTTCATCTTCCACTGATGTACAACAGGTCTCTATAAACACTCAGCAGTATCAGCTCTCTGAAAGATCTGTATTATTCATTCTGTTATATGTTTGTCTTCCATTTCAGTTTCAACACTATTAATACTTTTTGTCTTCATAGCAAAAGCCAGAGTGCTTCATGGGTACTGCAGTGAAGTTGATGCTCATTGTTTTTGTTTCTAACTCCAGACAGAATAAAAACTTCAGGGTCTGTATTCACAAAGATTCTTACAATCCTCTCAGAGAGCTGCTAACTGAGCCTAAACATGTTTTATCAAGGAGTCTTCTCTTAGGAGAGATTTAGGAAACTTCTAAGAGATACTCTGATCCAGGAAAGAACAGAAACCCTGATCTCACTGAGGAGGTGAGGTTGACCCCGTTGCTAGGTGACACATCCTTTTAAAAGATGTGATTGATCAAAAAAAAATGCCCTCTTGGTGATAAAGGGACAGAATGGACAGCGACACCCAGTGGAGATAAAATGAACTGTCAATACTGTGCAAGTGTTTGTGTTTGTGTGATCACATGAAGGTTGGAACAGACTCCAGCCACTTTTCCAGTTATCAAATATCTTCGTGCTGCGATCACTTTCATGTCTGTTATTGTGTTGAGTGGGAGAAGTGAGCGTCTCCAATGAGATCGACCACAAACATCATCTGTTAGATATAATCTGTAGTGTTTCATAAACGTGCCGTCATTCTGAAGAATATTTCTCTTTACTCTTTCTCCTCTTCTTGAGAACTTCTTCAGCCTCTTAAAAGTCCTCTTCCCTGCTCCAAACTGTTTTTCTCCTTCAAAGCTCTTTTAAGGGTTAAGATGTTTTGTGAGTAACTTTTATCTTTACAAGGATCTACTCTGAACTTTTAGGGGAAATTCTTAGAAAACATCACAAATCTATTAATTTTCTTAGAATTTCATCACTAGAAGGAAATTTAAGATGTAAAGTGATGCCAATTTCTGTGTTTTTTTATTTGTGAAAAACTTGTTTGCTGGTTTTATTGTAACACTTTATACTTTCAACCAGCCTTTCATAGGACCTGAAGGTTCACCAACTGTACTTCTCTGTCTGGTCGGCTTCATTTAGTACATGATATTTAACCAAACGTTGGCATTAATCTGCTCAGACAGTTAGCATTTCTAGAAACGTCTCTTCACATGTAAATTATAAACTGGACACAAGAAATAATCAGATGTTTCTAAAACTATCTACATGTGATCTACAGAGTATGTGTTATTGATTGATAACCGTTCATTGTGTTAACTCTACAGTTCAGTAAGCAGTGCAGATGATGAACACAGAGGCAGTGACCGGCTGCTGTGATTGGCTGGCTGCAGCAGTTACCTTGCTCCGTGCTGCAGTGCCACTGGTGGAAGTTTCGGCCAATCAGAATGAAGCTCCTGGTGGCGTCTGGAGGAGGGCTGTGGTTATGGGCCAGAGGGACCGGTACAAATATGTCTCCAGAGGACGGGCAGCTACAGAACGGAGAAAAGCATTACTGTGGTGCATGAAACACAGCTGTAACAGATGTGTGTAAGAATAGAGGGCTGTCAGCCAATCAGATGTCTCCACACATGGACACACACGGTTTCCCTCTGTACTGCAGAACCTCACTCAGGGATGATGACCTGATCCCTCACTGGCTTCCCACCAGACACACACAAGAACAAGATGCAGAAACTCCCCAAATGAACATCCAGAAATCAAACCCTGAATCTGCAGCAGTTTGGTTCCTGCAACATCGAAACTTTTATTGTTGCTGTCTGTTAACAACAACAAAAAAAAAACTCTAACATGTCTGAGATAATCATCCTGCCTGTGAAAATGATATGGAATCAAATACCAGACTAAACATAATAACATAACACATTCAAGGTCTTCAATGCCTCTAAATATTCTGTTTTTCTGTATTTTGATTACCAATAAAAAAAATCTCTAGAATTAGATCAAACTGGATCTAAGAGTGCATGTTTGTGCTGAAAAATGCATGTGAATTCTGTAGACAATGTGATTACGTGTTTGCATGTGAGAGAGTTATAGTTCACACAGTTGATGACTGAAACTATTTAAGATATTATTTGTGAGATGAAGGCCTGAGGGCTGTTGAGCTGTCTGCTCCCGGTGGGTCGCCACTGTAAAAATGAAAGAAAGTCAAATTTGACTTGTAACCAATAAAATCCAGATTTGAAGATATATTAATTGATGCATCAGATGTCTGAAAGCAGCTGATGAGATTTGATGACTACGTCTTGAAGGAGTTGAAATATGAGATGAAAGAAGCTGAATCATCACCAGTGAAAGCTGATGAAATGTCTTTTAAACTGGAAGCAACAACCAACATTTCAGCTGCAGCTGAAAGCCTGAGAGAGTCTGTGTGTTTGTAGTGTCGGGGTGTTCGAGGAGACATCATTAAACCAGAGCACTATAAAATAGAAAGATATCCAAGCAGCATGTCACTGTGCTCCTGTTCTCTACAGGACGGAGGGAAGTTTGATTCTCGTGAGGAAAATGTGACATTACAGTCCTTGTTTATAAAAGAGAAGAATGATTTCATACCGAGAACAAACTCACCTTGTCTTTTCAAACACCTTCACTGTAGTGTCAGCAGCCAGAGAGCTGACCAAACTGACGATCTCCGACAAGATGGAGGGCAGCAGGAAGTGTGAAGCGATGTCAACCGTGCACTGCTGGATGGAGGAGCAGCCTGTTCCCAGCAGCCAGCGATAAAGACAGAAACACAGAGAGGAAGAGTCAACACAGAAAAGCAGAGAGGAAGAGTCAACACAGAAACACAGAGAGGAAGAGTCAATACAGAAACACAGAGAGGAAGAGTCAATACAGAAACAGAGAGAGGAAGAGTCAACACAGAAACAGAGAGAGGAAGAGTCAACACAGAAACAGAGAGAGGAAGAAACACAGAGAGAGAAGAGTCAACACAGAAACAGAGAGAGGAAGAGTCAACACAGAAACACAGAGAGGAAGAGTCAATACAGAAACAGAGAGAGGAAGAGTCAACACAGAAACAGAGAGAGGAAGAGTCAACACAGAAACAGAGAGAGGAAGAGTCAACACAGAAACACAGAGAGGAAGAGTCAATACAGAAACACAGAGAGGAAGAGTCAACACAGAAACACAGAGAGGAAGAGTCAACACAGAAACAGAGAGAGGAAGAGTCAACACAGAAACACAGAGAGGAAGAGTCAACACAGAAACAGAGAGAGGAAGAGTCAACACAGAAAAGCAGAGAGGAAGACTCAACACAGAAACAGAGAGAGGAAGAGTCAACACAGAAAAGCAGAGAGGAAGACTCAACACAGAAACACAGAGAGGAAGACTCAACACAGAAACACAGAGAGGAAGAGTCAACACAGAAACACAGAGAGGAAGAGTCAACACAGAAAAGCAGAGAGGAAGACTCAACACAGAAACACAGAGAGGAAGACTCAACACAGAAACACAGAGAGGAAGACTCAACACAGAAACACAGAGAGGAAGAGTCAACACAGAAACAGAGAGAGGAAGAGTCAACACAGAAACACAGAGAGGAAGAGTCAACACAGAAACACAGAGAGGAAGAGTCAACACAGAAACACAGAGAGGAAGAGTCAACACAGAAACACAGAGAGGAAGAGTCAACACAGAAACACAGAGAGGAAGAGTCAACACAGAAACACAGAGAGGAAGAGTCAGGTCAAACATTATAAAACCAGCCTGTCTCTCTGAAACAAGGAACTCACCCAGTTTAGACATGAAGGTGATCCACGGTTGGCAGGTGTTCTGGTAGGTGGGGTGCAGACTGCCCACATCCCCCTCCTCCAGCTGAGACACCTGCCTCCTACACAGACAACACAAAAAAAAAAACAGAATGCATTCTGGGACATTTCACAGATTTCAGAGCAGGAAGAGACTCTCAGAGCTGTTAGTGAAGTCATGGTTTGAGAAAGTGTTTACAGGAAGTACACATCCTGTGGTACCAACCTGCTGAGGTCATTTACTGCAATACAAAACAGGGTTTTAAGCTTCACTGTAGTCCAACTGAGTGAATTTAAAATGAACTTCTTTTGAAAACATACAGATTTGATGTGATGCGATGACGGCACCCCCATCTGTGCATAAAACATGACAAGACCAGACCAGAGTCCAGTATATGTGGACTGTCCCGGTCTGTGAGTGGTGAAGAGGGATCTGGGGTCGTTGTTCACTCTTCATCCCTGCCCTCATCTGTCCTCATTAACTCCGGCCAATGACCAACAGATGAAGACTGCGAGGCGACCCAGAATCCCTCAGGACGAGCTGGAGGAGGTGGAGGGAACCGGGAGGGAGGGTGGGGGGGATCCTCCCTGCTTTCACTGTTGAGGTGAGACGAGCTTTTCATTTGAAACAGATTCTCAGTGTTCGGTGAAACTCTGATCACTGAGTCAATGACAGACATCCGGGCCGCTCCCTCTGTACAGGTAATAAAGAAAACGATGTGTCCGCCATGTCTGCAGGCACGGACACCAATCAGAGACCATCAACCATCAGTGATGTCATCGTTGGTTTGTGAACGTTATGAATCCTCCAGTTCAGATTCTGTCCGTCACCATCTTGTTAGTTCGGAGTGGTTTGGAGCAGGAAGTGACCATATTTGGAGGAGCTGGGGGAGGAGCCAGAGGTGGATCTGACCGATCTGATTGGAAACCTGACGATACTACGTCCCGCCCACCGATAGCTGTAACCTGACTGCACCACAGGCCTGTCAATCAAACAGACACGCCCCCAAAAACAGGTCTTCTTGAATCTTCTTTTCTAATGAATGAGGGATTATTTTCAGATGGACCTCCAGAAAACTAAGAAGAAGGAGTGACTTTAGCTAACAACACCGAGATAACTGATGGACACATTTTATTCACTTTGGATTTGATGAGAGAAGTTGAATGGGAGTCTATGGAGCCGGAGGCTTTCTGGAGCTGACCTCTAGTGGCACTCGCTGGTATTGCAGCTGAAGACACGTCTGCATCGGAACCATTTTACAGACCTGAAGCTACGAACTCTTTTATATTCAGTCTGTGGAAACAGCATGAAGCATGAAGGGTCTGCAGCAGCTACATGCAGCTCCTTATGATAACTGATTATTTGTCTGTACAACCTTTGACCCATAAGTTCTTTGGCCGCCTCCTTTTAAAACCCTCCTGCAGTCGGAGCACAGACTGCACTGTACCGTGGACGCAGACAGAAAACTGGAATGTATTTTACAGCTTAGCCTTCCTTGCTTTCTTCTTCTACAGGACGTTTTCCTGTGTTTGCTGCAGCTGATCCACAGCACCCTCCACTGTTAGACTGCAGCGACAGCTTCAGCACAGTCCAGGCAGCTCGCCTCAGTCCGTACACATTGAATTTATCACCTTTTTTATAATGTCAGTCATGTTGCTGCAGCCTCGGTGTTCAGGGGTGAGTTTCAGAGACACCCACCTATGGGCCTGCTCCAGTTCTACCGCCACGGCCTTCTCCTGGCTCCACTGCTGCTTCACCGTCTCCGTCTTGTGTCTCCGTCGCACCGCTCGGCCCTCCTCTCCTTTTTCCTGCACGATGTCGTCGGTGGTCTTCGGGCTGCTGAGCTCTGTGGACTCTGTCTTACCCTGATGGATGGAAAAAAAAACACATGTTTACTAAAACGCGTGAGCTCTGAGTCGGCCGAGTTTGAAGTTGTGTCGATCTGTTGATGAGCAGATTCACAGAAAACACTGGATAACAGGAGTCAGTAGGTTTCAGGTTGAGCGGTGGAGGAACTGACCAGGATGTCCCAGAAGCTGCGGCGGGTGCTCTTGCCGGTGGGCGTGGTGGACTCGGGGGTGCTGGTCCCTGTCACCGAGGACCCCCCCGAGGATTGGATTAAGGTGATGGGCGAGGGGCTGCTTTTAAAGACCCGTGAGCCGCTGCGCTGCCGGGGGCTGTCCTTCACCTCTTTCACCTCCGGCAGAGGAATCAGCAGCCCTGAATACATTTTACAAGATGGTATTCACACATGGAGCACAGACACAACCACGCAACTAAATAATCCTGTGGTGAACAGTGAGTTTATGTTTCCCTCTGTGGGAGAAGGGAAGGTCGTTCACACACGGAGCTTCAGGCCTGGCGACTCGGTCAGATCCTTTAAACATGCTGACATCGAGTCCTTCATCATCGCTGTGCTGTTTAAATTCGGTGAAACTGGTGAAGTGAGAACTTGTAGGCTGTATGTTAAACCTGCAGAGTCCTCAGAACCAGAACCGGCACCATCAGAACTACTGCTCTGTTCAGAGGGCCGAACCGTTCTGCAGAAGAACATTTATTGATGGTGGTTACAGCCTCAAAGTGAAAAGAAAAATCACACTGAAGGTCTCAGCTGATGTAAGTAAATAAAATCTCCACCTGTTTCACAGTTTGATTACAGCAGTGAGCCCGCTGTATCCTAGCAACCAGAACATTTTGGTATGGAAAATACAAATTTGGCTTCAAAAACAAAACCTGAATAACAACAAACAAAACATTGGTATTTCAAAAAGATGCACACAAAAACTACAGACACTGAAAATTTAAATATCAAATGCTATGAAAAGAGTTAGAAGTCAGTTGGTAGGAAAATAAAATGAAACATGCCGTTTACAGATGTTATGAATATTAAAAAGATCTGTGTGACCGTGCAGGTCTGATGTTGAAACATATTGAATCTTTGAATGAAGTTGGTGATGTGATTTGGACTTTTGAAAGAAGAGCCTTGTTGGACTTTTCCCTTCAGCTCTGTAACAAACTGTTGTCATCTCCTGTATGTCTTTGTATATTTTGTATTGTGTACCAATGTTAATAATAAAGATATACAAGGGTGGATCTATAAATTCCAGGACTACTGCAGCAGAAATCTGTAACCCTGATGAGTAACTGGTACAAACTTGGTTGCTGGATCATCATCAGTTCCTGAGTTCTGGTGTTTGTGAGCAGCGTTCTGATGCGTCTGAGATGTTTTCCACCTGAAACTTCATCAGAGCCAAACATCAAAGTTTGTGGAAACTTTCCGGTGAGGAGCTCCGATTGTGTTGTTGTTGGTAGAAACTTGTGTGTCGTCATGTTGGAGAAGCCCGTTGCCATGGCGCCACAGTTTGGGTCATTTGAACTGAACGTGTTTCCTCAGAAGGTCCCAGCAGATCTCTGTCGTTTCACGCCGACCCTCCAAAGAAAACCTGCTTCTCCGGACCTGAAGCTCTTTCTCACTTCTTAAGAGACGTTCTGTCCCCTGAACCCTGAACGTCTCTAAGGACACGTCTCCAGGTGTCTTCGTGGTCTCAGACCTCCTGAAGCATCGTCAGAGTCTCCGTTGATGATTTCCAGAGTTTGATAGTAAATCTGACGTGAAGCCTCTGGTCATGTTCACGGAGAAACCAGAACCAGAACACTGAACCAACACCAGAACTCAGGAACTGATGATGATCCAGAGAGGAAATCTGCACCAGTTAATCAGGATGTTATCTTTCTGCTGCTCCGTGTACGTCACCAGCAGCAGACTGGGAACTTATTGAATTACCCTCGTAAAAAGGATTGTCAGGATAATCCATCCCCCCAACAGGTGATGCTCATCAACATGCTGATTGAACAGCAGGATTATTGCACAGGTGCTGCTTCTACTGGACCTCTTGATGCTCCATGATGTAACCAGGTACACACACACCCTCACCTTTAGCCTCTTCTCTCTGACCTTTGGCCCCTGACCCTGGGACTCCCACACAAAGAGGATTGGGTAAAACTCGGAGCTCCATCACCACGTCACAGAGTGCGTGGCGCAGCGCCCCCTGCAGTTTATCACTCAGCTGTAAGGGGCTAACGTTGCCTTGCTCCCAGATGTCGAAGCGTACGTACAGCTGTGGTTCTGTCAGAAGAGAAGCAGACAAACAGTGACTGGGACATCTTTATACTGTCTTCCTGGGACTCGAAGACCCCATCATCACCTGCATTAGTACAGTATGCAGAATGAGGTGCTTCCTGCCGTTTCACACCTGAGCAGACGCTGACGGACTCCTTCTTCCCCACAGTGGTCAGCTCATCGAAGTGGTCTGGATGGAGGGGGATGGAGCAGCTCTCGGACCTCTGCAGGGCAGCAGCGTCCTGAGCGGGAACCTGAAGAGGTCCACCGCGGGCATCCACGAAGGAGAGGGCGATGCAGGCGATACCTGAACCAGCACACGGGTCCGTTAACATGACTCAAGACAAAGGACTAAATCAAAAACTACAGGGTAGACAACTCATTCGTTTTATTTCTACAACCTCCGATTGTTAATTATTACTTCCCTTCACACATGTACAAAGACCCTCGACAGTGAAGCAGATTTTATTCTTTTGTATATTGAAAGATATTTTCCTCCTGTTGTTGATGTTAAATGAAAGCAATCGAAGCGGTGGCCGTGAGAAAGGAAGTCTGAACATTCATCTTTGATCCTCATTGCTTCACAGCTGTGCACAGAAACAACAGAACAGTTCAGCGTTTTGCAGCACAGCTCGGTGCTGAAGTGTTGTTAGCTCTGACACGCTCTTATTGTGAAGGAAGCACCATGCACGGAGCAGGGTGGACGTCTGTCCTCACAGGCAGGAGACGGACAGGAGACGAACAGGAGACAAACAGGAGACACTGCAGCATTTCAGAAAGATAAATGAGTTTGACTCTTTCAAACAGAGCGTGCTTCGTGCACCCACCGGCCGGTCCAGCGTCAATACGAGCTGCATCACGTATGTTTCGTCCCACATGAACGTTCACCAGCACACAGGCATTTAAATCAGTTCAACTGTGGTGATGAAAGAAAGTTGAATTGATTTCACACAAATCATCAAAACTTCCCAAAAAACAGTGGACTTAAAATTCTCTGAAAAACTGTAAACATTGAAAATGTGCAGCGATTACCAAACATAGAGAGCTTCTTTCAGCTGGAAGTCAGAACATGTTTGGAACAGGAGTCCATCATGTAGTTTAATTCCATCATGTAGTTTAATTTAAACTCTGATACCATCACTCATGAGTCAGCATGGGCTACTGCAATGCTCACAGACAGTATGAAAGTATTACATTAAATATTACATTATCGTGGTCCATAAATCACCTGCAGCCAAAGGATGGAAATGACGTGTTCATATACATTTTGGATTTTCATGATTTATCCAATCAGTTTGTGTGACTAAACAATCAGTTCCCTTTTGATTATCTGACATGCGGTTGTACACATGGAATACTGATATAGTAGAAAATATTCCTCTCAATGTCGTGATGTTGGTCTCATGACATTACATTCATCACACACATGAATCCCTGACAAAAACTAGAATTACCACCTCACAGTTTTACTGGAGTTTTAGTTTCCATCCACATCTGTCCAGATGTTTAAATCACATCTGAAGTGAAGGCTTTGAGAGGATGTTTCAAACCTGCTTCAGGATCTTTACGATCACCAGTTTGAAGATGGGCGCTCAACGTTCCGAGTCACTAATTCAGTATCTGACTGAAGGTGAAATATGGTCACAGTCTCCCCTTCTGCTTCAAAATCAACTGTTCAATTATAGCCTGGTGAATGTTTTTGCATAATTTATGAATTTATTATATGATGAATACAGTGAAGTTGACCTTTAACCCTTTGGATATAAACTGTTATTATTTTTGTCATTTTAACTTATCTTATCTGCATATTAATTCTAAAGTTAAAGCCTAAAACATGTTTTGTATAATCACTGTGACATCTGATCAACAAAATCTAATGAAGTTTATCTTCAAATCAAAGTGAATGTTTGAGCCAAATTTGAAATATTTCCCTGAGAGCGTTCCTGATGATATTCATGAGTTCACAGTGACCTTTGACCTTCAAAATCCAATCAGTTTTATCCTTAAACCTTTTTATTGTTTTTTAATCCAGTATAAATTTTGTATATTTTATTTTGAATGTATTTTATTTGCCTTTGTACAACTCTTGTGTCTGAATGGTGCCGTTTGAATAAACTGGTCTGAGTTAAAGTGAATGTTTGAATTTTCCTCCAGCTGTTCCTGAGACGTGTTTACGACAACCCTGAAACACAATGCTCACAGTCGGTGCTGTCAACAACCGATTCAGGGAAAGTTAGTGTCATGTTTACATGCGGTGGAGAATCAGATCATCGCTGTCCTTCCTGAGATTATTTTAAAGCTCCCGGCCACCAGGAGAACAAATCAACGTTATTTAAACGATGTTTACAGTGACGAGAGTAAAGTCCACCACACCGATCATAAATCTGTTTGTTTGTTCAGCTGTTCAGAGGGGCTTCCAGTAATAGTTATTATTAACGAAACTATAAACCAGATGTGTGTGAACACCATTGGTCGTCTCATCTCTGTCGACTGACACTCATCGCAGAAAACATCCGGTCAAACAGAGAGTAGCGTCAGCGGTCAGAGAGCTCGATCACGCATGATGGCCGCTGCAGGTCTGAATCACACATCAAACCCTCATCGAAGGTTACTGCTGGGCTTCTACATGATGCACCCTCCTAAAATACATCAAATGGTGCAAATCTATGTTACAGTTCATTACATTTGAGACTGAGACCTCTTTCAGTGGCAACTCATAATTCTGCACCAAATAACTGTGTCTGTGAAGATTCTCCTCGTACATGGAGAGGAGGGAAACTAACGTGTTCGGTTCAGGAAATCTTTGATGTCACAACTTTGAGTTCAAGCAACAACACAGTATCCCAGAGAATCTGTATCTGTGAGTGGACTATCTGTGAAGCGTGCCTCCATCCACCTGCTGCTTCAGTAACGAGGCACTCGTGATGGCTGACCGAACTAACCGAGGCTGCAACACAACCTGAACAAACTCAGCATGTGACTTCACATTTCTGTGTCATATTCATAAAAGGTTGACGAATCAAACAAACCTGCATTTCAGAAATCACAAACCGTCCTACCTAAAACCAAATAATGTAAATGTATATGTAATCCTGTATTTAAATCTGGATGACAGTCATTCAAACAAGCCTTAATGTTTAAAGAGAATAAATACAGAAGAATAAGAATAAAAGTACGCACAGTATGTCCATTAAAAATATTTAGAGTGGTTGTGTTGTGTTCTATGAAGAGGTCAGCCAGCTCAACAACATAAACTCTGGTTCAAACACCAGTCACAGCACACTTCATGCACCTTGGAGGTCCATGCCAAATCGAAAGGCAACTCAAAGACAAACACAGCTTTATGGGGGGGGGGGGGGGGGGGGGGGGGGGGGGGGGGGGGGGGGGGGGGGGGGGGGGGGGGGGGGGGGGGGGGGGGGGGGGGGGGGGGGGGGGGGGGGGGGGGGGGGGGGGGGGGGGGGGGGGGGGGGGGGGGGGGGGGGGGGGGGGGGGGGGGGGGGGGGGGGGGGGGGGGGGGGGGGGGGGGGGGGGGGGGGGGGGGGGGGGGGGGGGGGGGTAATAACAATAATAATAATAACAACAATAATACAAATGTATGTGCCGAGGGAAGCCTTAACAGAAAGAGGTGCAGCGCTGCAAAGAAAAAGGAGCGACGAACAGAGCCCACGGTGCAGCGGTGCAAACGGTGCAGCGGGGCCCACGGTGCAGCGGTGCCCACGGTGCAGCGGTGCCCACGGTGCAGCGGTGCCTACAGTGCAGCGGGGCCCACGGTGCAGCAGGGTACACGGTGCAGCGGCAGCTCGGGCTTCAGTCAACACGATGGACGTGGAGGTTTGAAAGCAGGCAGACGTCACATGGAGGAGTACCTTTAAACTGAGAGGGCGGGAAGAGTTGCTGAACCAGCTCCGACATGGTACCTGAGCCAACACCAGAGACACCCACAGAACAGCATTAGTGAGGTACCAATGTCACTTCTTCTAATCCCACTGAACACCAGGTAACAGGCAGCTGGCAGGAACAGATGCCATAGGTTCAAACCCTGACAGGAACTTTGTGTATTTCTATTAAATATCCCACCGTGTGCTGTTGTCTTCACATCTTGGGAGATCAACTTCCTACATTGTTCTGCCTCCTTTTGCCCAAAGAATGAAAAAGCAAAGTAAAGAGGGTGCCTAAATATACATCTATATAATAATATAACATAATATAAATATAATATAATATAAATAGTTCCCTCTGTTGGACTGTGCAGAATGATGTTTGCTCAAAATAGAATACTCCAACACTGTTGTGAAGTTCTTCTGCTGGCAGTGGAAAGTTCCTCTTATCCTGCCAGTAACTTTGTTTTGGGACCCACAACAGGATCTGTGACATCACAGGTTGTTTGGAAGTCAATCCTAATGAAGTCTGCTGGGATTCAGCCGATATACATCATAGGGCAGCGCAGATAAATTAGGAAACACTTCATTAATAAGATGGCAGGAAACAGCAGAGAGCACTGTTTCCCTCAGCTGTCTGCCACGCAGATATTTCCCACTGAGCCGGATCAGGAACATCATATAACTTAAGCACCTTGTTCCACAGCTGCTGAAGCTAATGAGACGGAGTCAGAGCCTCCCTGCACAGCAATTAAAAAGCAGACGGATGCAGAGGCTTCATGTTCAGAAGCTGACAGGCTCTGAGAGTCCACAGAGATCCAGTACCTGCAAACACTTCTGCTTTATAGAGTTTTAGCTCAGCTCTATTACTGTTTACTTCCACTCTGTCCTGTCTAACTCTCAGACATTCATATAAATCACCGCTTCATTCTTTACACAAGAGGAACTTGTTTGATAGAACAGAAGATTGATTTCCATATATTTTGGAGCTGTCCAGATATTCAGTCATACTGGCAGGAGTGATTACAGCCAATGCACAATGTATTTAGTGGGGAACTTGACTGCTCTTTATCTATGATATATTTGGGCAATATTGCAGCTCATCTATCAGTGTAAGACAAATAACTTCTGACGATATTATGAGCAGCTAGTAAGAAGGCTGTAACCTGACAATGTCTGCAGTCTGAACCTCCAGCAAAAGTCTGACTGGATAGATATCGTGACTAATATTCAAGATATGGAGAGAAGGACTTCTTCACTAAATCTGCAGGTTGATAAATTTGTGAAATACTGGGAGGACGGATTGTGTAAGTGACCCTAAGAGATGACTTCCGACTGCTTCACGGATGACTATCTATCTATATGAACCACCATTTTAATGTCTGAATCAATGCTTGTTCTATTGTGTTTTGGAATTGTTTTTGTTTCTTTAGAAAAATAAAATATATAAAAAAAAGAATGAACAGAATATATAATTAGCTGCTGCTGAGTCAGGCTTTTCTGGACACACACGATAGTTTGGTTCTGGTCCAGTACAACTACAGTTCTGATCTGCTGGCAAGTTTAACACACTGAATTATCCCATTGAAAACACACACAGGTGTTATTGCTCTTAGGAACAAACTTCCTGCAGCAGCCCACTCAGTATAATGTGCTCGGCACATGAAAATGTAACACTGTGATTAGCAGCCGAACGTTAAGTTCACATTATAATGCAGGTTGGTGTATGACTAAAAATATCTATGATTATAAGTGACTGTTTAATTCAGTAAACTCATCATTTCCATTCAGAATTAGCAGTCCTTATTTTTACAGTTTTACATTAAAGGTGAGGCTTCAGTCACAGAGCTCACTCCAGAAGCAGCGTGGGAAATGAAACTGATCACTTCTGACTGTCAGAGAAATACACAGCGAGGGAATGTGGTGAAACTCGATTGGAATAAAGTCCTGCAGTTAATCAAAGCAAACCAATTTCCACACAAGCATGAAGTTGCATTTATGGAAAGTCAGAGCAGCAGTCTCTCTGCCAAGGTCAGCACTACCTGGGCTCCCAACAGACCACATCGAGGAACCTACTGTCCACAGAGGAGAAGCTCTCTGCAACAGCCAGGTCATCTCTGCTAAAACAGCAAATGAAGCCGGAAATCAAAATGCAAAAGAAAATACCAGGTTCTGTGGAAGAAAAGGAAACTGAAGAAGGAGGTTTGCAGCTTCTCACAGTTTCAGGTGAACAGTGAGAAGTTGGGCAAAAAGAAAGAGGCCTCAGGAAAATAAATGTTCTGACACACCTGAGAAGTGATCAGCGAGTGTAGCAGTGTGTTTGACAGGAACATCTCCTCTGAATTTAATGTGGGGGTATGAATAGGAAAAAGACAAGGTCAGCATATTACTGTATATGACGTCAGACCGTCTCCAAATCAGCAGTTTAACAACAGAAGAGAGGAGTCGATGGACACCTGCACAACTGAGTCAAAAGCTGAGGTTAACCTGCAGCTCCAGGACGGGACGTGTTCACAGCGAACGAGGAAATTAAGGAACCATATTAGTCGAGAGCAGCTTCAAAGATCTCAGAGATACTCTGCTCGGAGCGCTGGTGTGAGTCTGACTGATCTTTTACCACAAAGAAAGTTCAATCATCTCGTTAAACTTCTCAACATCTACCTCTTCTCTCACATTCACTTAAAATGAGGAAAACAACCAGTGACAGTAGGAGTGAAAAACAGGAAGAACCCTCCGACAGAACGGCTGGACACAGGATGTCTCATACAGTGCATCTGGAAAGTATTCACAGCGCTTCACTTTTTACACATTTTGTTATGTTACAGCCTTTTTCCAAAATGGATTAAATTCATTTTTTTTCCTCAAAATTCTAAACGCAATATCCCATAATGACAAAGTGAAAATAGTTTGTTTAAAATTTTTGCAAATCTATAAAAAATAAAGAAGGAAAATATAACACGTCCATAAGTATTCACAGCCTTTGCTCAATACTTTGTTGAAGCACCTTTAGCAGAAATTACAGCCTCAAGTCTTTTTGAGTATGATGCTACAAGCTTGTCTCCTATTCTTGGGCAGTTTCTCCCGTTCTTCTTTGCAGGACCTCTGAAGCTCCATCAGGTTGGATGGGGAGCGTCGGTGCATAGACATTTTCAGATCTCTCCAGAGATGTTCAATCAGGTTCAAGTCTGGGCTCTGGCTGGGACACTCAAGGACATTTACAGAGTTGTCCCGAAGACACTCCTTTGTTATCTTGGCTGTGTGCTTCGGGTCGTTGTCCTGTTGGAAGATGAACCTTCGCCCCAGTCTGAGGTCCAGAGCGCTCTGGAGAAGGTTTTCATCAAGGATGTCTCTGTACATTGCTGCATTCATCTTTCCCTCCATCCTGACTGGTCTCCCAGTTCCTGCTGCTGAAAAACATCCCCACAGCATGATGCTGCCACCGCCATGCTTCACCGTAGAGATGGTGTTGGCCAGGTGATGAGCGGTGCCTGGTTTCCTCCAAACATGACGCTTGGCATTCAGGCCAAAGAGTTCAATCTTTGTTTCATCAGACCAGAGAATTTAGTTTCTCCTGGTCTGACAGTCCTTCAGGTGCCTTTTGGTAAACTCCAGGTGGGCTGTCATGTGCCTTTTACTGAGGAGTGTCTTCTGTCTGGCCACTCTACCATACAGGCCTGCTTGGTGGAGTGCTGCAGAGATGGTTGTCCTTCTGGAAGGTTCTCCTCTCTTCACAGAGCAACGTTGGAGCTCTGTCAGAGTGACCATCGGGTTCTTGGTCACCTCCCTGACTAAGGCCCTTCTCCCCCGATCGCTCAGTTTGGCCGGGCGGCCGACTCTAGGAAGAGTCCTGGTGGTTCAAACTTCTTCCATTTACGGATGATGGAGGCCACTGTGCTCATTGGGACCTTCAATGCTGCAGAAATGTTTCTGTACTCTTCCCCAGATCTGTGCCTCCATACAATCCTGTCTTGGAGGTCTACAGACAATTCTTTGGACTTCATGTCTTGGTTTGTGCTCTGACATGTCAACTGTGGGACCTTATATAGACGGTGTGTGTCTTTCCAAATCATGTCCAATCAACTGAATTTACCAGGTGGACTCCAATCAAGTTGTAGAAACATCTCAAGGATGATCAGTGGAAACAGGATGTACCTGAGCTCAATTTTGAGTGTCACGGCAAAGGCTGTGAATATTTATGTACAAGTGATTTTTTCATTTTTGATTTTTAATAGATTTGCAAAAATTTAATCCATTTTGGAATAAGGCTGTAATATAACAAAATGTGGAAAAAGTGAAGCGCTGTGAATACTTTCCGGATGCACTGTACTTCACTGTGAAATCCGTTCTCATACCAGCGTGACGTGGAGACCTGAAGCCTCCAGTACACACACTAAGTTCAATTGGTGACCACGGTCAGCTTCCAAACTATTTATTATGTCACAAATCCTGCTTATAGGCCCACCCCTTAAAGTCTGATTGATCAGAGGAACTTTCAGCAGATGACAGCCTTCTAGTTTTAAACTGTGCACATCCTTCACTCTGCACAGTGAAGCTACAACGTTCAACTGCAGGAATGAGAAGAAAAATATTTTCAAATTTGTGCAGGGAGATTTTAGGGGTAAAAACTAAAGAAAAGACGGAGAATGCAAGTTAAATATCAATGTGAAACACCTGCCTCCTTTGATCTGGTCCGCTCCATTTCCTGTCAAAATCATAGCTGCAATACCAGCGAGTGCCACTAGAGGTCGGCTCCAAAAAGCCTCGGGCTCCATAGACTCCCATTCAACTTCTCTCATCAAATCCAAAGTGAATAAAATGTGTCCATCAGTTATCTCGGTGTTGTTAGCTAAAGTCACTCCTTCTTATTAGTTTAAGGGCGTGTCTGTTTGATTGACAGGCCTGTGGTGCAGTCAGGTTACAGCTATCGGTGGGCGGGACGTAGTATCGTCAGGTTTCCAATCAGATCGGTCAGATCCACTGCTGGCTCCTCCCCCAGCTCATCCAAATATGGTCACTTCCTGCTCCAAACCGCTCCGAACTAGCAAAGATGGTGACGGACAGAATCTGAACTGGAGGATTCATAACGTTCACAAACCAACGATGACATCACTGATGGTTGATGACATCACTGATGGTTGCTGCTTCTATGCAACACTGTTTGGGGCTTTATTAAGATAACCTGCTCAGGGTTATCTTATTAATCAGACTCATCTTCACATTCTCAGTAAGAGAACAGTGCGGTGACGGAGTGACAGTCAACGACCTGCCGGGCTGCAGAGTGTGATTACCTTTGCCTCCCGTCCCCTGGCCTCCCGGCTTGTTATACAGGTAGATGTCCCCGTCAGCCACATTACTGCTCAGATGAAAGTAGTGCTGCAGACAGAAGAGAAGACACAATCAGTCCCTGGAAGCTCAAAGCTCAACAGTCAGCATTTATTTCATACATCAGGATGAGACTGTCCGAGTGATGCGAGTCTGCGGTGCACCTCCATCTGTCACGCTGTCAGCACTGACTTCTCTTTACAAGCTCAAACAAATCATTTACAGCGGCTGGACAACTGCGATGTTGACTTCACTTTCACCGCTGCTGAAACACTGAGCCAGCAACAACAGTTTTATGGGATTATGTGTGAGATTCAGACAGAAATCCTCTCGGGGAGAAATCAGAGACCTGCAGACAAACACATCACAGATTCAAAGACTCTCTCTTTTCTTTTACAGAACGTTGGAGTGTTTAAATGGTACACAGTGGAGGTGATGCAACCATATATCCAAACATCCAAACTCAACAAGGAGGTCTGGAGGTCCTGGACATTAATATCTTCAATAATACTTTCAAAACTAAATGGATTATAGAATTTTTAAAGAACCTGCTTTTCCCACATAAACATGTAAATCTACTGGTGGCATTGACTTTTTGTTCAAATGTAATTTTTCAGATTGGCTGACTTTCACAGGAAGGCTCTTTTAGCCTGGACATCAGGATATAAACATAACTTCAGTCCTCACTGATATTTTATCTGGAATAATAAGTATATTTCGTACAAAAATAAGTCACAGTTTTATCGCTCATGGTTTGACAAGGGAATTTTGTTAGTTGGTCAATTGTTAAACAAAACTGGTTTGTTGCCTTCACAGATAGATATTTATCATCTGCCATGGAAACTGAAGTGACCTCACTGAAGGGTTTCTGCTCTTTTCTGTTCCAGAGATCTATCAGAAATGTTCCAGGCATGTGTACATGAGGTCACATGACAGAAGTGGGCGTGGTTACCTTGAAGTGGTGCGCCGTGTTGCTGTCTGTGTACTTTGGAACATGCAGGAAGATAAGGAGGTTCTGGCGGAGGTAGTGGGCCACAGCGGGCAGCCAGGGGAGGCAGTACTGTGGCAGGCTGAAGGTCATGACCTCAGTGGCTGGAGACCCTGACGGCTGGATGAACTGAACACACACACACACGTTTCCTGGGTAGGAGTAAAACCTCTAAATCTGGCCAAGTAAACACTTGTCTGATTCCTCAACACAAATCTATGAACCCAGAACAACAGCTCGATCACATGAACACAAAGAAACATGCAAAATATCTAAAGTCTTCTTTCTTATATTAATAGGAAGTTAAAGACGGAGCGTTCACCTCCACATCGGCCGGCGTCAGCTTGCAGTTCCTGACCAGCATCACCGTGATGATGTCCAGCGTGGTCTCATCCAGACGCTTACGCAGCACCTTCACCAGCTCACCGGAGATCTCCGGACCTGAACACACCGAGAGAAGAACCGCTCTGTCATCCTCAGGATGCACACACACACACACACACACACACACGCACGCACGCACGCACGCACGCACGCACACACACACACTAACTAAATGCTGAGTAATCAAATTTCATCCTGAGGGGCACATGAACATCTGTCCATCCAATAATTACATCAGAAAGATATTAAAATAGAACATAATTTACACAGCATGGTGTGTTTCCAGTTAGTTTGAAAATACTCAAAAGCCTTTTAAAAACAGTAACATGATCCTCTTTAAAGTGATCAAGTCAGATGGTTGGTAACCACTTACAACAAACTGCATTCTGCATTTATCAGGATTTCCTCTTTCATTTGTAGAAGATCTGATTTCAGCGTAAGAGACAATTTCTTATGTAGTTTTGCATAATTTGAACAGTCACGTGGCCAAAAAGAGTAAAACATCTTCTCCAGTTTGTACAGTTTTAACAGGAACAAAGACAATAACTCCTATTTCTTGTGGTGGACTTTCAGATGCTGGTTCTGGTCTATAAATGTGTTTATGGTGTCCAACTGACTCAGATTTTCACATACAGTCCTGAGACGAAATTGAAATCTACAAGTCACACGCTGTATGTGTCTAGAAAGACGTTTAGCCGTTACTGTAATTTCAAGTCTTGAATTATTCTCGACTCTTTGACGTTTCCCAGCTCTTACCTGCGTTTCCCACTCCGTGCACCAGCAGCAGGATGTGTTTATCTACCTGCCCAACGGGCCGAGAGCCTTCCAGAGACGACCTGGAGCCCTGAGGACAGAGACACCAGAGGTGAAGACACTTCCTGTCTTATCGCCGTCACGCTGTGACCGAAAGGCTGCGGTTAAATCTCCCTCTCAGTACCTCTGATAATCTGCAGAGAGGCACAGGGCTGAGAAAGTGTGGGAACTAAAACTGTCCTGTGACCACTCTGATACTCTTTCAGGAATATTATTATATTTACTGAAGGCCAGAAAACCTGTTTCTTTAATCAGTTTCAGCAAGAAAATTCTGGTGCTCATGCAATCATATAATATCGGGGTCAGGTTTGGACATCATAACAATAATATTATTAATAATAATAAACGTTTGTACAGCATCTTTCATACAAGAAATGCAGCTCAAAGTGCTTTATGGCAATAAATTACATGCAGTGTTTTACATATAAAGGAACATTTAAAAATATAGAAAATAAATGAAATGCTTAAAATTAAACACAAATAGAGTTAAAATATAAAATAAATGAATATGCATATTAAAGGTGCGGTAGTTCAAAGACATACAGCACACTCTGAATCCTGAATTTACAGCTTTCTCAGTGTTAATCATGTATGCCGTTTTGCCATTAAGTCACATCCAGTTGCAGAGTTTAACCTGCTGAGGTCTGTTTGGCCACAAAGGAAAAGAGACATGCACTATATTAAAGGGTGTCTGTTAAAGCATGCTGTTATCGTTCAGTATTTCTCTGTCTCACTTTTCTGATTCCG
Organism: Brachyistius frenatus; assembly: GCF_029030835.1. Taxonomy (NCBI): domain Eukaryota; kingdom Metazoa; phylum Chordata; class Actinopteri; family Embiotocidae; genus Brachyistius; species Brachyistius frenatus. The sequence continues at coordinate 69,735 of NW_027210791.1, read as the reverse complement.
GCAAAAATATATATTGAAATAATTAAATTAATGTTGTGAACAAGTGACGACTGATCAACTACTGGCTCAAACTAACGGCCGTCAGTTGATGAGGAGAATCGTGATTCAGGGGCAGCTCGACTAAACCTCCACCATGAAAGAGTTCGAGTGGGTTTCTACTCACCATCAGGTCCTCGGGACTCAGAGGCTCCTGACTCCTGGCGAGTCCGATGGAGCGGCTCACGTGGAGGTTTCCATCCCCATCAGAGGACTTCCCTGTTAGTGAGGTTTCACAGAGTCTGGAGAGGTGAACACATGCAGACGGTTTAAGAACTACCCCGTATTCTGCCATTTCTATTTCCTGTTATATCTGCCATTAATATAATTGTCACTCCTTTCTTTTCTCTTGGCTCCTCAGTGTTTTCAGACTGCTCTATGAGAGTCACTTTAAAGTTAATAAAAGCAGCAAATAACTCAATAAGTATTACTTTGCGTGTGCAGAGAAACATCCATCTGCTGTGACTTTAATGATTCTATAAACAAGAACTGAGAACAACCCACTCAGAGTAAAAGTGATGTTTTCAGTGTAAAGAAAGTGTTGTAGTGACTCTGTCCACACAGCAGATAGTTTAAATCTTCATCAGAAAGAAACATCTGATGTGGTTGAACATGTTAAAGAAGTCACACTGACACCATCTGTACTTAAATTAAACCATATGCAGTGACACCAGGTTGCTGCAGAAGAACCACACACACACACACACACACACACACACACACACACACACACACACACACACACACACACACACACACACACACACACACACACACACACACTACACTGTTTATGTGGCAGATCATCTTTCCTCTGTGTCAGCGCCTTCTTCACAGAACATGTTTTACAGAGTAGAACCACAGTGAAATCCAGAGAAGAAGTGAGGTGAATGTAAAAGTTAACGAAAGTCTAACCTGAGGTAGAAGACTGATTTAGTGGTCCGTTCCTGGTAGACGAACATGTTCTTCCTGTTGACCACACAGAAGGAGTTGAGCACAGAGCGCAGGGCCTGGATGGCTGCAGCAGGGAGACAAAAACATGACCACAGGTTTCATGAAATAAATGGATTTTAAGAACAAAATCACTGTACTGGAGATGAACGGCCTCATCCCTCTTTTAAAAATAATAATTGATGTGAATATGAAAGCAAGCAATGCCCACTAACCCCACCCACGGCAGCCGGCAGTCTGAGCCCAAAAGTCATGACAGCTACTTAGACTGGAGTTACTGTTCACTCACAAGCTTCTGACTTCACTTTAATCATTCATTATTATTCAGTCACTTTATTAGTCCCTCCAGGATTTCACTGATTATTTTTGTGATTGTTGCAGCGCATTTTCTCTAAATGTGAGTTTTTCTGCATAAAATTGCAGGAAGTAGAGAAAAAAAATTTTTTTTGTAAGCGCTACCTGATAAAGGAATACACATTTAATCACTTGCTATGATCCCACAAACTCTGACACTGCGATTGTTCCGGTTTCCTCCGGTGCACAAAGTTTTATTTGGTGATGAAAATAGGAGCAGAGACTTTCTGATTGGAAATGAGGAGTTATTTCTGTTTAGACTTTCCTTTGAAAAAAAAACGTATTTTATGCCATAATACTTTCAGCACAGCTTCTGCTGACGACATTTTATGTGGAAATATTGCGAGAAAAAACACAAAATTTGCAAGCTGCCGCAAATATTGCAGCGTGTGTCAGGATTCCTGTCTGCTCCTCTGTTTTGTCCCCAATCACCTCTCCTCATGTTTTCTGTCAGTCCCCTGTCTGTTTGTTATTGTGTCCCCATGTGTTCTGTGTCCTCCTCTCCCCGCCTCCTGTCACCTCCCATGGCCACACTCCTCACCGGTCTCAGCAGCTGCCACCACTCTCCCTGATCACCACCTGCAGGTGGCGCATTCCCCTGATCACCTCCCCGGACTATATGTACCCGTGTTCAATAAAGACTGTGTTTTGAACTTATACCCGAGTCTGTGTGCCTGCGTTTGGGTCCTGTTACACCTCACCTCATAACAGCATGTGCTTGAATGTGCGATTTCCTGGATGGACTGATTATTTTACAGGAAGCAGTTTACTAATAAATTCTTAGAAAGTGTAATTTCTTTCGATGGACTATGGGCAGGATAATGGGATGTTTTAGGTTACTGCTGAACATACAAACAGTTATGTTTTATATCATGAATAAATATTTCCTCAGGTTTAAATTCATCTCTGTCTAGTTGTCATGTGCGGTAGCCTCGGCCTCACTCACATCTCAAATCAAATGAAACTCTCCTGAGTCACCACACATGCTTTCACAGAGTTATAAAACTGACTACAACGACTTGCCCTCTTGCCACTCACCCCTGGACACACCCATGTTGGGTCCTATCTTGAGGCGGGGGTGGATGTGGATGATGGTGCTCCACACCACGTCGCAGGCAAAATGTCCCGGTATGAACTGCATGGTGGCTGCCAGGTAGTCTCTGGCCTGGTAGCTCTCCTCTGTGCTATAGTCTGTGTGGTCAGAACAATGTGAGGGGATGTACGGTTCACTGTGTGACATCACAAATCCTCAGACGTGTACAACCGAACCCGCGTGGATCTCCCTCGGACTCACCATCAGAGGCGTTCATCCTCTGCTTGTAGTGGGACTCACTCTTCCAGATGTCCTCCTCACTCTCAGCCACCAGCAGAGTGTTGCACACATGGCTGTCGTGTAGGTCCTGCAGCAGCATGCGCTACACACACACACACACGCACACACACGCACACACACATTCAATAAAAACACTTAAGATTCCTGAAAATTAAACCTGCAATCATATTTCAAGAGAAAACATCACATCTACAGTATCTGCAAGGAAGAACTCATGAAATACAACTAAAAACACCAAGTGAACACAAGTCCACCATGATAATATATGTTCCCTCTGCTCCTCTTAATAACACTATATATCCCTGTTCCTGTAACCTGAGTGTGAAGCCTTGTTAAATAAGGACCCCTCTGTGGTGCTGCAGGAGCTACCTGGTTAACTATTCTGCAGATTTCTCCGATCTTCCGGACCACCAGCTGATGCAGCTTCAAGTATTCAGGGAGCTCATGATCTTCCTCCTTCTTCTCCAGCTCCTCATCAGTGACCTCTTTTCCTCCTGAGAAGCACCTGTGAAAACACAACACACCGACAGCGCGTAACGGTTCCTGCTGGTTCCTCTGATGCAGCTCCATGAGCTCCTTTTCATCAAACTGACATCTTTGTGATGTGGGGCTCATCAGGCAGGTTTCAGGACACTAAACTGTTTTACCAGTATTTAAGAAAAGATTAGAACACTAACACTGAAGCAATGATGTTGTCTCTAGTTTATGTAACTCAGATCAAAAGGTTAAATCCAGTCAGTCTCATATTTCTATTGAGATGTTTAACATCCAACAGTCACGATGAGCCCTGAATGTTTTTTTCCACGTTATACTGTGAGTCTGATCTACTCCATCACACGAGGAACCAGAGACCCCCGTCTCAGAGAGGACCGGAGTCAGTTGCCCATCCTCCTAAATAAAAGTACTGCCTCTACAACTACACCCCCCCACAGGAACTGTACAACCTACACCAGCATGTAGGTTAGCCTACCTAGCACTCTGTTAGCACATTATTTTGACTGTGTTTTAAATTCCCCATCAGCATGTTTAAAATGTTTGATGCGACACTGAGCTTTTTATGAGTGAACCTATTGCAAAAGAAAATTTCCTGGCCAGAAATATCAGCCATCTTGATCAAGTGTCTAATGAGATTTATCTAAAGAGCGATGCCTAAGAAGATGTATTTCAAGTTAAGTAGCTGCATCCACATTGGAAGAAAAAAATATTCAGTGATATAAGAAGCAGTCTGAAAATAACAATCAGAGTCTCATCGTAGCAGCTGAACAGGAAGAAAAACTAATTAAGCTATTCTTAAATACTTGATAAATATGGTTTCCAGACTACAGGCTGGTTATTAAATATTAAAAACAACAGACTGGTTGGTGCTCTGACCTGGAGTGGGAGTAGACCTTCACTCTGTCCTGGTGGATTTTCACTATCAGCCAGAAGTCAGGCATCAGAGGTGACTGACACTCCTGTTCATCCAGAGTGGGGCTCTCACACTCAGAGTCACTGCTGCCGCCGTCGTAACCTTCAAACACACACACACACACACACACACACACACACACACACACACACACACACACACACACACACACACACACACACACACACACACACACACACACACACACACACACACACACACACACACACACACACACACACACACACACACACACACACCTGTGATGTCATCGCTTACATAGGTACATCCTGTTAGAGACAACAGCAGGAGTGAGTCATCACCTCTGCAACAGCGTTTATTAATGCAACTGAAATGGTGGTAAATGTTTAGGTGGAAGAACACCCGGGCAGCACCAGAGACACTGATGAGGAGCGGAGTGAGATGGGAGTGAGATGGGAGTGAGATAGGAGTGAGACGGCAGGAGGGAAGAACAGAGCAGCACCCTGAAGACATTTAGAGGAGAGGACATGAGCAGGAAGTGAGGGGAGAGATGTGGACAATGAATCGGTCACAGAGAGTAGAGGTCGGGGTCAGTAGCTTCGATTCCACCTGAATATCTCTTCTTCTTCCTACATCAGGCTCCACCCACTTAGAAATGTCTGTAAAACAGCATCTTGATGCTTCGATTCAGTATCAAATCAGCCCTCAGCAGATTCACCAACAGGCTGCACACGTTGTGGGAATAAAACCCCAATAATGTATATTTATGCTGATATAACAACACATACAGGAGTGTGGAGGCCAATACCGAAGCACTCCAAATATACTTTACAATTTATCCATGAATCATAAACCGAGACAGACAGCATTAAACCATTTACAAGAAGCTTACGCTTCACTCTACTGCTGTTCATAGTATTAAATCCACAGTTGTTGAGTTGGATTGTGTGTTGTTTAATATCAGAGGAGGATTTTATTTACTGCATTACATCACACTTTCATCTGTGCATCATTCCTCCCACTAAACTGTTGGCAGCATCCTCACTGTAACTGAAACTGTAACTGACTGATATTTGCCAAATAACTCAGCATTTTACTTTAATGTCCTGTAAACAAAGAAAGAAAAGTGACTCTTTGTTTGAAGAAGTACGTCACATATACAGCTTCTCTTCCTTCATACCCACGTATCGAAGCTGCATAAAATCACATAACATTGCATGTCATCTCACGGTTCAACATAAAGGTGAATTTGATTAATACAGGTGATTAAACTGCACTGCCGGACCAACAGAGAGAGAGAGACGATGATGATGATGATGATGATGATGATGATGAGAGAGAAAATTATACCAACCGTCACTGTTAAAAACAGTCTATGATTAAAATTCACAACAATCTGTTATGCTTCATCTTTCTGGTTTACAGAAAATGCAGTGGTGTTATTTGTCCATAAGATGGAGTTGTTTCCCAGAGTCAGACTTCCTTCATAATGGAACTGTATGTACTGTATGTACAGCCATGTTGAGTGTGCTTTCATATTTGAACTCATTATTTTGTTTCAGCGTAAAGAACAAGCTGCCGAGAGAGAACTCTGTTCAACCTGCTGTGACTCTAAGCATGCTGGGAAACCAACACTGAGCCGTGTGCAGGACTCACCCTGCATGTCCGAGTCCAGGCTGCCCTGACTGGAGACGACGCTCTGGACCCGACTGGGCCGGAGTTTACTGCAGCCTGAGAGAGGAAGACAGTCACAGATTAAAGACTGGAACAGAGCAGAGATCATCCAGGAACCTGTCAGGACTTCCTGTTGTCTGTCACGTTCAGGAGGAAGAAACAACCGACGAGCAGACGTGTGATGAAGGTCTGAATACTGCGTTCACTTCTACCTTCATTTCCTGGGAACCTCTCAATCATCAGATGAACAGAAGAATTAAATACATTTTGGCCTGCAGGGAGACTAAGGAGACATTCACAACTACTTAGAAATACATGTTACAACCGCACGGCATTATTCTACATGTAAATGACCTTTGCATCTCAATTAATGGACCTGAAACTTCTTCCTAATATTTGCAGCAAAGACATGAGTGATAATAATTTTAAAACACAATTATTCCTTTTTTTTCCTGGAGTACCAACAGATCTGTGAAGGATGTTTTAGAATAATCTTTGTAGAAGAAGCTATAATTGATCTTTTTTCACTTTCTCTGCTCCAGTCTGTGATGGACCAAAGGCTGCAGGTAAACAGGGGAAAACTGATTTTAATTCCATCACTTTTCAGAAGGAATGAAGCCTTGTTTTTTTTTAAGGTACCAACACATTCACATTCCACGACTGTCTGTCCGACTCACTGTGAGAGGCTGACTGCACCGACTCAGCCAGGCTGACACTGGACGGGGTCTTGGGGGGAGTGTTGGTCTCTGTGCAGCCATCAGTGTGCAGCTGGGGGGTCCCGGGCTGACTTCTGTCCCCCGCTGTGGTGATGCTGTCGTCCGCTTCAGGCTTCGGCGCTTTGATTGGTTCACTGATGTCTGCAGTCGGGTCACTGGCAGCGTCAGCAGCAATGCTGATGGACTTCCTGTCCTCACTCTGCAGGAAGTCAACATGTTAGTCGTTTTAACAAACATTTCTCATCTGCTGTCACTCTGGATGTCCTGCATCTCAACCACATGAATATTCCTCCTATGAACAAAAAGTATTCCACTGTGAAGGAACTGAAAATAAAACTTTACAGACACGAGAAGATCATACAGTAAAGACCACAAATGTAATGACAGACAGTGTTAGTTCACGTTACGATGGGTTTCACTGCATAATAATAAAACTAAATACTAAGGATGCTTCTACAAAAGAAGACATCAAGGGCCTAATTTACTAAGATGTCAAATAAAGGGTAGTAAATTGTGTTTATTCCAAAAGTTTGCTCATTTATCATTTATATTCTATTTAAATTTGGTGTTTGCGTGTGTTAAAGTGATTGCAGCCATAAAAAAAAAAACAGAACAGCCGCAAGACCAAAAGGAAATTCGATCCCATTGAAATTAAGAAATATAGATATAACAAGAACAAAACGCTATATGGGAGGTTATCAGTGAGAAAGTCTATGGTCTGGGAAAAACAAAAAGATCAATAGATGAAATTAAGAGAAGATTAAAAGATAGCAGGAGAAAAAATAAAATAAAAATGGGCTTATAATAAACCATGTTCAAATAAAGAGGATGAGAACCTCTAACAAATTCTGAGCAGCAGGTCCAGATCTTTCTGTGATGAGCAGCTGACTTGGTTTCATTCAGTGAACCTGATGAAGCTACCCGTGAACTCTGAGGGACACATTCAGGACCTTGGACAGCTCCCTGAAGAACAGGACTGATACCCCAACAGAGATACCTACATCACGCTGTTGGCTGTCAATCATCATTCAGTTCGTTCAATAACTCTAAAATTTCATCGCTGACAGACGACATGTCTGAATAATTTCTACCTCTGACATCAGAAAAGTTTAACGGGTATAAAACCTCGTTCTCTACGTATTCTGGTTTCCTGCGTCTCCTTCACAATAAGAGCAGCCGTCTCTCCTGATGTTCATCTGATTAAAACCTTCAGTCGTACTAAAATACACAACAATCACTTCTCCTGTTTCTACTTCCAGGTTTAGTAAATATCGTTGCGGGTGATAAATTGATCTGTTTACATTTCCCCTCCCAGTATTTTACACGAAAATTAGGCCCCAAATGTTTTTTTATTCTTTAAATGTTCCTGTGCACATCACGTGGCAAAATATCTGACCTCGCTGTCTGCGTAAACCTCCGCTTCACCCTCCAGCATCACGGCCTCCACTTTAACTGCAGCGCTGCAGAGGGTGGGGTGTGATGGGGGGTCCGCAGTGCTCTCCGACAGCCTGGCGGTGGCGTGGATCCTCTGAGGGTGAAGTCTGCTCAGGGACAGGTAGTAGAAGCTGTCCTGCTCTCCGTTCAACACGTAGCCGCAGAATGACATCCTGCGGAACTCCTGCAGGAGCACACATCGTCCAATCACAGGTCACGTTCACATCGTCCAATCACAGGTCACGTTCACATCGTCCAATCACAGGTCACGTTCACATCGTCCAATCACAGGTCATGTTCACATCGTCCAATCACAGGTCACGTTCACATCATCCAATCACAGGTCACGTTCACATCGTCCAATCACAGGTCACGTTCACATCGTCCAATCATCGTCACGTTCACATCGTCACATTCACATCGTCCAATCACAGTTCACGTTCACATCGTCCAATCACAGTTCACGTTCACATCGTCCAATCATCGTCACGTTCACATCGTCCAATCACAGGTCGTGTTCACATCGTCCAATCACAGGTCACGTTCACATCGTCCAATCACAGGTCACGTTCACATCGTCCAATCATCGTCACGTTCACATCGTCACATTCACATCGTCCAATCACAGTTCACGTTCACATCGTCCAATCACAGGTCACGTTCACATCATCCCATCATCGTCACGTTCACATCGTCCAATCACAGGTCATGTTCACATCGTCCAATCACAGGTCGTGTTCACATCGTCCAATCACAGGTCACGTTCACATCGTCCAATCATCGTCACGTTCACATCGTCACATTCACATCGTCCAATCACAGTTCACGTTCACATCGTCCAATCACAGGTCACGTTCACATCATCCCATCATCGTCACGTTCACATCGTCCAATCACAGGTCGTGTTCACATCGTCCAACCACAGGTCGTGTTCACATCGTCCAATCACAGGTCGTGTTCACATCGTCCAATCATCGTCACGTTCACATCGTCACGTTCACATCGTCCAATCACAGTTCACGTTCACATCGTCCAATCACAGGTCACGTTCACATCATCCCATCATCGTCACGTTCACATCGTCCAATCACAGGTCGTGTTCACATCGTCCAATCACAGGTCACGTTCACATCGTCCAATCATCGTCACGTTCACATCGTCACATTCACATCGTCCAATCACAGTTCACGTTCACATCGTCCAATCACAGGTCACGTTCACATCATCCCATCATCGTCACGTTCACATCGTCCAATCACAGGTCGTGTTCACATCGTCCAACCACAGGTCGTGTTCACATCGTCCAATCACAGGTCGTGTTCACATCGTCCCATCATCATCATGTTCACAGCTTCATGTGGTCGAGCACCGATATATTTTGTGTAATCTCCTACAGTACTCAGTATTTTTTACTGCATCATTACAACTGAGTATATTTTTAAATTAAAGTTGGCAGGAACAAAACCTATGAAAAAAAACAACTGTATCATGGTTCCCATGGTAACTTCAGCTCCATCAGTGAGTCATGTGATATTCAGCACTCTGAACAGAAACCCTGTTGATGTTGTTCATTAATTGATAATCATGAACAATAAAAGTCAACACTTCCTGCAGATATTTAACAATAAAAGCTAACAGTACCGTGGACAGTACTGGGATAATGTGATGATGTGAGCCATTCAATACAAGATGTATATATATATATGTGTATGCATATTCAGACCATCACGCTGGGACGGGGAATCATTATTTCCTGTTACATGCCTACAGAAAGGGGAGGGCGGGGGGATTTCCTCTGAAGGTACGGGGAGGCTTTTATTGTGAAAATCTGTGCATGAATTATTGACAAAATTTTAATACTGAGGATGGAGGTGGAATATTCTTCAAAAGATATTTAAAGAAGATCAACGTGATCAAAACACAAAACAGTTTTATTGTGTATCTGTGTGTATACTGTGTGTATACTGTGTGTATACTGTGTTTACTGTGTGTATCTGTGTATCTGTGTATACTGTGTGTATACGTGTGTATACTGTGTGTATACTGTGTGTATCTGTGTGTGTGTGTGTGTGTGTGTGTGTGTGTGTGTGTGTGTGTGTGTGTGTGTGTGTGTGTGTGTGTGTGTGTGTGTGTGTGTGTGTGTGTGTGTGTGTGTGTGTGTGTGTGTGTGTGTGTGTGTGTGTGTGTGTGTGTGTGTGTGTGTGTGTGTTTTCACCTCCTTGAACTTCTCCAGACTCTGCTCCGGTCCGAAGACGAACTGCAGCGGGACGTCTTCAGAGTGACAGTGCTGTCGGCCGCTGGACCTCAACACGTGTTCGGCTACTTTGGTGAGCGTGGCCGAGCCGATGACCCGAGAGTGACGCAGAGCCGAGACGATCTCGTCCTCCAGCAGCCAGCGGATCTGAACCGCACGGAGCACGGACACACACTCGTCACTGATGCGTGTGTGTGTGTGTGTGTGTGTGTGTGTGTGTGTGTGTGTGTGTGTGTGTGTGTGTGTGTGTGTGTGTGTGTGTGTGTAACAGCAGCAGCACAATCATTTTCAGGGAAGAATAAACACGCCTCTGAAATAAAAGCTGCCCAGCAGAGTTTGATATTGTCATCGTCCAACAGTGAGGCTGAGCATCTAAAATCACATCTGCCTGTTCTTTTATCCACCTGCACACACTCTGCTGAGGATGAAACTGAAACAAAGCTAATGTAATGTGTTAACTGTAGTATGGTGTGAATGGAGCATGAATGAGCCCATTTAGTTTCACAGTAACCTGATGGTTATGGATTAGTATGTATTAGTTACTACAGGAAGGAGCAGCCATGATGTCTCAAACACAGACTATTTTAAACTGTGAACTGTGCCCACAGTGTCTGAACTCCTTCTCCAACACTGACACGTTTTACAGCGTTTAAGGTGTCTCTCTGATAAGTCTGTCTTCCTTTTATTTGGTTGTTGTGACGTGTCTGCAGTTGCTCCCAGTGCAGGAATAAGAACTGTTCCTCCAGGACCTTCCACCATTGAATCAGACTTAGTAACTGTAGGAACGTGCACGAGTGTCAGCATTTGTAGGACGGCCGATAGGAATGAAAATGACCCCTGATTGTCCTGAAGTCTGCGTCGTGGGTTTGTGTTTCTAAAGTCTTACTGGAGACGTCTGGTGCTTCTTCACACCTCATGAATTACAACATGCAGACAGGTTATTATAGACTGTTTTCCTAATGACACACACAACAAAAATCAGATAAGTGAAGCTATCCTCTTCTACACTCTTTATTTAATATTTGTTTGATTACTCTCAGTAATAAAAATAAGACTCACCTCATCCATTGTGGCCAGAATGGCTAACTTGTGAGGAAGAGGCAGTTTGGATAAAGGATCACCAGAGATCCTGAAGGAAGACAAGACAGCCATCAGATATTGAATCAACATCCTTCAACAGAAACCTCTTTGTCAGAGTCAGTGAGTAAAAACTCACCCGTCGACTCCATTCGCCCTCAGACTGTCCAGCACGGCCATCAGCTCCTCGTCAGAGCGGTAGGAGGAGGGCTGTCCTGGTGAGCGATTCAAGGACACACTACTCTCTGACGTGTACCTGCACATAAACATCTGACATCATCTCGGCAGCAGGTTTACAGTCAGGTGACATCTAGGTCCTTCTTGTACAAATTCAGGCAAAAAGCAGATGTTGGCAGAGGCTAACACCAGGAATGAGGGGGGGGGGCACTACAGGAAACACAAGTGTAGGTGCTAATTGAAGAGAAACCATAGACTGGATATTAAAGTGTTCATAGCTTCAGGTCTGTAAAATGGTTCCGATCCAGAAGTGTCGTCAGCTGCAATACCAGCGAGTGCCACTAGAGGTCGGCTCCAAAAAGCCTCCGGCTCCATAGACTCCCATTCAACTTCAATGAGCTATTCTGTCAATTCCCTTTTTAAAGTTACAAATGAATTTAATGTAAGACCTGATGTCCCAGTTTTCCACCAGCACTTAACACACAACCGTGGATTTGTGTGGTCGCGTAGAGAATGAAAAGAGTCAACTCTACAGAACAAACGAATCTGATCTGTGCACAAACATGTAATGATCCGTAAATAAATACGAAGGCATGTCAGACATATCTAGAAACAGGAAGCTTTTAAATTTCTCACATTTGTAAATGTGATTTCTTATTTGTGGACCATGTGACCATTTTGAAATGCTAATGTAAAAATCCTCCTAGAGACTCGGCTTTGTGCTCCCGCTGTGACTCACCGGTTATGATGGAACTCAGCCATGACTTCAATCTCCAGAGGAAGTGTCAGGACGAAAATATCTAATGTGACTGACAGCTCATTTAAATCCACAGAGTGCACATTCTCAGCGCTCTCCAGGCAGGAAATGATCTCACCTGCAAGCATAACACTGAAATAAGCTCTGCAACAAAAGATGCAGTCTTAATGACCAAATTTCTACATTTAAACTTTATAACACTGTTTAAGAAGGAAAATGTAAACACAAACAGCTGGTTTGGTAAGTCTGTCACTTTATATACAAAATGTGAAATATCTTTTGAATAATGGGATAAATTAAAGCTCTGTAAATAAAACCCTGTTTCCAAAATAGTTGGGACTCTGTCTAAAATGTAAATAAAAAACAGAATGCAATGATTTGCAAATCACATAAACCCACAGATGCTGGCTTTAGAACTAGCTGATAACAAGCTGGATGGTCCCTCTCCTCTTTAACCTGGAGGATGCAGCGTCCATGATTTCCAAACAGAATCTCAGATTGTGATCCATCAGACCTCAGGACAGTTGTCCACTTCACCTCAGTCCATCTTCAATGATCTCGGTCCAGAGAAGGCGGCGGTGTTTCTGGATCATGTTTCTATCTGGTTTCTTCTTTGGAGAGTTTTAACCTGAATTTGTGGACGCAGCGATGAACTGTGTTCACAGACGATGGTTTTCACAAGTGTTCCTGAGCCCATGCAGTGATTTCCACTCCAGAATAGTGTGTTTTTAATGCAGTGCTGCCTGAGGGCCCGAAGATCACCACCATCCAATATTGGTTTCCAGCTTTGTCCCTTGTGTTCAGAGATTTCTCCAGATTCTCTGAATCTTTTAATGATATTATGAACTGTAGACGATGAAATCCACTAATTCTTTGTAGTTCTACGTTGAGGAACATTACTCTTAGATGACTACTTTTCCACAGTGTTTCACAGAGTGGTGAACCTCTCCCCATATTCACTGCTGAGAGACTCTGCCGCTCTGAAATCATCTTTTTATACCCAGTCATATAGCTGATCTGTTGCCAGGTAACCTGATTAGTAGTTAGATGTCCCACCAGGTGTTTTTTCAATCTTTACACAACTTTTCCATCTTTTGTTGACCCTGCTGCAAATTTTGAGAGATGTGTTGCTGCCATTAAATTCAAAATAAACATATATTTTTTCATAAAACAATAACATTTCCCCATCTGATATGTTGTCTTTGGTGTATTTGCAATTAAATATGGGTTTATGTGATTTGCAAATCATTGCATTCTGTTTTTATTTACATTTTATACAGCGTACCAACTTGTTAGGAAACATGTTGTATTTGAGGAGCCTACATGTCTGAACTCGACGACTCATTCCTGTAGCTGAGTGAACCCTGTGTGTCACCATGCTGGGTGGGTGAACAATGACAGCTGCACTCACCGAGGCAGGTGGGCAGTGTTCTCATGGGCTTGGACCCATGGCAGCTCTTCATGTTGACAGAACATGTCACGTGAACGAACAGCGGGGGCATGTCCAGTTGGGGCTCCTCCGCATCCAGCAGGGAGTCCCCCTCCAGGATGCTGAAGGAATCCTGGTCCTGGTTCACAGTGTTGGAGTCCGACAGGGACTGGTCCTCTCCGTCGCCATGACAACTGGGCCCCGGATGCTCTTCATATTCCACCACCAGGTCGGTGTCACTCTCCGTCAGGAGGCAGCACCCCAACACAGTTTCTACACACAACACAGGAGACGGCTCGTCAAGTTTAGGAGCATTTCACACAGTTTAAATTGAGTCTTGTGTTGGCAGGGGCTTTATGCTTATGAATGGTGATGAAAATCAGAATAATAACTGTTACAGAGTCAACCTTGTAGAGATATACTGCAGTGGTAATTCTTTCCTTTCATACAAACATTCAATTCAATTTAAACTATTGTCATATGTGAAGGAAACAGTCATCATGCAGTACAATGAAATTCTTATTCCGTGAGTCCTCCTTTTGCGTCACACACATACACGCACACACGTGTCTTGAGAATAAAATACCTTTAACAGATATTTATGAGGATGAGTTCAAACTCTGAAATCTAACCGGACCTACAGTAACTCAATGTGAAGTTAAGTGAAAAAGAATCTGCTTCATGTTCATTTCACACAATGAAACCAACATGAGTTTAAAAAACAATGAACACACTGAAATGAGATCCTTTGTTCTCCGTTTAGTTTGTCTCTTCACTGAATATTTCTGACTGTGCATCAACATTTCGTCTCATTATGTGAAGGTATTGTCAGAATTAAACGACATAATTGACAGGCTTCCCTGGCTGTAATGTAAGAAATGAAAAATACCTGATCATAGCTAAATATTTGTGAATGAGCCTCACCGTCCTCAGTAGCAGGCTCAGCCTCTGACACCAGCTCTTCACTGAGTCTCCTTCCTGTCTCACCGTCCTCAGAGTCCTCCTGTGGAGACAATCATCCACAATCACCAGGATGACTCTGTTTACATGCCACAGTTAATCAACACTATTTTCACACTGAGACTTCGTTCATTCATTTCTGAGGTTTGAGTTTCCCTCTGGTTTGTTCCTCCATTACTTTCAGCTAAATAAACATCTTTCCATATTTGGATTTGGTTTGAGAAGTTCTAATTCTTCTGCTGTGTATAAATAGAAAAGGCAAAATAAAAGAGAAATAGAGGTAAACGAGAAAGAGAGAGAAAGACGGAGATGACAGAGATACATGAGATGAGAGGGAGAGTGATATATGGATATAGATAGAGGAGATAGATGAGATGAGGAGAGGAGAGGAGAGGAGAGGAGAGGAGAGGAGAGGAGAGGAGAGGAGAGGAGAGGAGAGGAGAGGAGAGGAGAGGAGAGGAGAGGAGAGGAGAGGAGAGGAGAGGAGAGGAGACACGTGAACAGTAAGACATGTAAAACGAGCTCACCTCCTTCTTGGTGGACGGTGGGCAGTAGAAGAAGTAGTGTGGATTGGAGGGCACACTTTTGAAATACTGAGACAGGATCTCCATGAATTTATCCTGTCAGATGATTATTAGAAAATATAAATGACATCACTTAAACCTTGTTAGTTTATTCGCTCATGAACTCACTGGTTATTAGGAGACAAGTCGAAGAAGAAAGGAATAACAAAGTCTGGAACAGGTATAAACCATTTGACTGGAGGACTTCAGACATTACCTGGATTATTTTGTGCAGGTCTGGATACACCTCACACCTGGGCTGTGACTGGAGCAGGTTCAGAGGGAACTGTGGGATCAGTGGAGATGGAGGAGCAGAGGACTTCCCTCTAGATTCAGCTTCACTGACGTCCTCCATGTCAACACTAACAGCAGAAATATCACATCATTAACAGCTGTGTTAGGTCACAGGACACTGGCAGCAGACCTCAGTCAGCCTGGAGTCTGAACTCAGTGTTCATGGTTGTATGGATAGGAAAGAAAGGCAGACTGACACCAGTAGGAATTGTCGGGAGCAGACAGGCTGTACTATTGAATCCTGTTCTCACCTGCATGAGGAGGCCATGGCAGCCCTGTCCTCTGGCTGCTCCTCCTCGGCCTCTCCAATGATGAAGGTGGCAGTGCTCCTCGCAGGCTTTGTATGTCCTCCCCAGCCCGGAGCCTTGCCGTGCTCCCTGAAGACCCGGATGTGTCCACAGAGGGTCTGCAGGAAGGACGTGATGTCAATCTCCTGCAGGGACTCCTCACAGTAGTCCATGGCCATGAGGACATCCGGGGAGCTGATGCTGTAGGACTGCTGCAGGCTGCGATACACACCTGAGGAGCACAGGGAGGAAACCAGAGTGAAATTCATTATTCCTGCTGTTGGAGTTTAATGTTGGAGAAGGAAAATCACGGTGAGCAGAGGATTTAGGAAATTACTGAATCTTATTTTGAACAAGCCTGAGAGAGCACAGCCCTGCTAGCAGCTCTGTGAAGTGAACGACTTTCAATGATAATGTTAGCATGTTCATGTTTAGCAGTTATAGCATTTTGACATTGAAGACATTTACAAATTAGCATGAACACATTTTTAATCTGAGGTTGACGGGAATAAAGAATCTGTTTGTAATAATTCAGCAAACGTCCAGTTAACTTCAGGTTTATTTAAACCCTTCAGTTTTACACACGTTATTGTGCTGTAGATTTGATTTTAAATGGATGTAATTAAAAAATATTGTCATGATTTTACTCTCAATAACCCATAATGTCAAGGAAAAGCATGTTTTTAGAAGTGTTTGCATATTTATTCAAAATCAAAAACTGAAATCTCTCAAGAACAAAAGTATTCAGACCATTAATTCAGCAGACTGTAGAAACCTCTACAGCTTTAAAAGCCTGGATAAGTTAATCCCACTCCTCCTGTCACATGTGAAGCTCCATCAGACTTCTTCACGCCTCTCTACAGATGTTCCCCTCCTGTGGTGTCCTGACGGTTTCCTTGGATCAGTATGGGTACTCTTTAACCTCCTCTAGCTGCTGCACCACGAAGGCCTGATTGATGAACTACTGCTGAGGATGTCGTCTGTCTTCGTACGTTTTCACAGCTCACAGCATCAAAGTAAAAACTTACAGAAACAATGTTAGCATGAGGCTGCAACACAACACCACGAAAAGAGTTTGAGTGCACCGCACACAGGTGGGTAAAGAGAACAGGATCTGACTGCAGATTGGAGACCGAATGCTTCTGTAAATGAGAGATTTCAGGTTTGTATTCTAATAAAGTGGGTTACAGACTAAAGATATAAAAGGGTAAAAACTGTGTGAGTCAGCTGTCAGCAGTATTCAGGGTGCGTGTTGGGAGCAGCTCACCCCTGACGTAGCTCTGGTGGTAGTGCTCCTGCAGCAGGCTGCAGTAGTTGGCCAGCTCCTTGTGTTTGTGCGGCTGAGTGAGGAGGTCTGTCCACGGGGACGGACTGCTGCGGTCCTGAGACAGAGACCTGACGGAGGACAACAGGACAGAAGGCACACACTCAGTGAGACAGACTGACGAAGCATGAAGAACCTGTGAGGACTCAAAGTTCAGATTTTCCAACAAAACAATGCGGAGCCACATCACCTTGATCGCACGGCTCCAGTTGAAATAGAGACGGACAGGTTTGACCAGAGCTGCAGCCACAAGAAGCAACAACAGAGAAGCTAACGAGCCCACAGCTGAACCTCCACAACAAGAGATGGATGGAGAACAAAAGAGTTCAAAATGCAGGAAGAGATCGGACACATGAAAGAGGACCGCAGCCACCACAGATGGAGCTTCAACAACAGGACACGTATTCATCTCTGGAACACCATGAAGTCACTGCAGACAAGCTGCTGCATCAAACGTCTCATTTAGGCAGCGTGTCAGTGTGTCAGTGTGTGTGTGTGTGTGTGTGTGTGTGTGTGTGTGTGTGTGTGTGTGTGTGTGTGTGTGTGTGTGTGTGTGTGTGTGTGTGTGTGTGTGTGTGTGTGTGTGTGTGTGTGTGTGTGGTGGTCAGTGTGTAAGTGGTGGTCAGTGTGTGTGTGTGGTGGTCAGTGTGTGTCTGTGTGAGTGGTGGTCAGAGTGTGTGTGTGTGTGTGTGTGTGTGTGTGTGTGTGTGTGTGTGTGTGTGTGTGTGTGTGTGTGTGTGTGTGTGTGTGTGTGTGTGTGTGTGTGTGTGTGTGTGTGTGTGTGTGTGTGTGTGGTGGTCAGTGTGTAAGTGGTGGTCAGTGTGAGTGTGTGGTGGTCAGTGTGTGTCTGTGTGAGTGGTGGTCAGTGTGTGTGTGTGTGTGTGGGGGGGGTGGTCAGTGTGTGTGTGTGTGTGTGTGTGTGTGTGTGTGTGTGTGTGTGTGTGTGTGTGTGTGTGTGTGTGTGTGTGTGTGTGTGTGTGTGTGTGTGTGTGTGTGTGTGTGTGTGTCTGTGTGTGTGTCAGTGTGTGTGTGTGTGTGTGTGTGTGTGTGTGTGTGTGGTCAGTGTGTAAGTGGTGGTCAGTGTGAGTGTGTGGTGGTCAGTGTGTGTCTGTGTGAGTGGTGGTCAGTGTGTGTGTGTGTGTGTGTGTGTGTGTGTGTGTGTGTGTGTGTGTGTGTGTGTGTGTGTGTGTGTGTGTGTGTGTGTGTGTGTGTGTGTGTGTGTGTGTGTGTGTGTGTGTGTGTGTGGTGGTCAGTGTGTAAGTGGTGGTCAGTGTGAGTGTGTGGTGGTCAGTGTGTGTCTGTGTGAGTGGTGGTCAGTGTGTGTGTGTGTGTGTGTGGTGGTCAGTGTGTAAGTGGTGGTCAGTGTGTGTGTGTGGTGGTCAGTGTGAGTGACAGGCCTGGGGAGGGAGGACAGCTTTGAAAACGACAGGAACAGAGCAGCAACCCTTTCCAACCCTGCAGACGACCCAGCGTCCCTCAGTCCTCCGTCTAAAGAAACCAGATCAGCACCTCAGCAGGCAGAGGAAGAGCAGACAAACAGAACCGAGCTGTTCTACCTGGACTTCACCTGCTGAGACACCTCCAAGGACTCTGCATCCTGAGCTCTATTCTCCCCACGAAGACAACCAGAGACACACGTGGACAAGAGGACAGAGGACACGATGATCTACATGACTGACTCCTGTTCACGATCACACTGCAGCCAGAGACTATACACACTCCGTATAATGTGCGTTGGCTCTCGACGATGATGTCACTCCGTCCCTCCACGAGTTCTCACAGATTTTGTGATTATTGCAAAAATGTGTCAAAAAAAATTATTTTGCAGAGGATTTTTTTTTTTTTAAAGAATTGCAATGTAATTTGTGGAGTTTTAAGTGAGTTTTTTGCATTAAAATTGCAGAAATAAGAAAAAAAGTGGATATTTTTTTAAGGACAACTTGATAAACAATGATATGTAATCAGTTCCTGTGAAAATAATCCTGCTGCACATCATAGAAATATTTTAGTTTTAATTTTTCTTTTATATTTTAGACCCATGGGGCCCAAGTCAGAAAAAAAAAGGTCCTAAAAGCTGCGTATGTTTCCAGAACAGAGCGTCTGTGACTGGAATATAGAAACAAGGACTACATCAGCCTTTCAAAATAAGAGCTTTAGATGCTGTTTAATTCATGTTCATTCAACACATAGACCTGCTGGATGAAACAAAGAAAGAGACGTCTCTGACAACTGGACGTGTGGAGAAAACTCATTTAACATCCAGTAATATAATAAACATGTCATTAGATCATTTTAATGTGAAGACCACATTTCCCACAAACCCCGTCACTTCCTGTTTCTCTGCTTCTTTCTGCTTGTTCTTTATTTTGTGAAGAGAAAACAGGAGCAGAGCCTTTCTGATTGTAAATGAGAAGTTATT
The DNA here is from genome assembly GCF_029030835.1 of Brachyistius frenatus. NCBI lineage: Eukaryota > Metazoa > Chordata > Actinopteri > Embiotocidae > Brachyistius > Brachyistius frenatus. The sequence continues at coordinate 50,306 of NW_027210791.1, read as the reverse complement.
TGTGTTAATAAAGCGAGTTTTGTTTGAAAATACTGACGACATTTTTGTGGAAAAAAAGAAAAATGTAAAACAATTACAAAATAAAATAAATTGTTGTTAATTTCCTGGAGGGACTGCTTACTCTGTTCCCAGTGAAGAAATTAACTCTGTGAGTACTTTGGTATTAAATACGGCTAAGATGTGAAACAAAACTTCAAAATAAAACCCCAGTTGTAATAAACCAAAATGATCATTGAGTAATTAGGTTTACAACAATGCTGCTTCAATATGAATTCCACCCACATCCTCTCACCTCTCTCTCACTGAACCCTGCGTGTCATCTTGCAGGTGAGCTGCCTACCTGAAGAAGATGTCCCGGGGCTGCCGGCTGGAGGCGGGGTGAACCAGCTGCTCCTTCAGGTGCTCCAGTGAACAGTTGTAGACGTAGATGGGACACTTCAGCTGGCTGCTGTCGCTGGTGCTCTGCTGGGACACCTGCCTGCTGAAGCTGATGTGGAAGTCGGCCTTGTGTGGTTCAGAGAACTGGACGTCTTTATCTCCCACATCTGAAATAATAAACAATAATATAGGTAGAAATGCCCAGCAGACTGTTCAGAAATATCGGATGTGTGTAAAGTGTATGGTGGTGCTGCTGGACTACACCTGCGTGGTTCTGACTTTAACCTCAGAGCAGAACATTAAACTGACCTGAGCCTGGTGCCCCCGTCTCTGTCTCAGACACTCTGCTGTCCCAGCTGTACTGATCCAGGATCTGGCCCTCAGAGGGAGGTGAGAGCACAGGGGACCTGGCGGTGCTGGAGCTCCTCTGCAGGCCGGACTCGGACCTCTCCAGGCCGCCGGTGGAGCCGGAGAGGGAGTCAGCCTGAGATTTGCTGCTGGGTGTCCGAGTGTCGTCCTCCTGCGTGCTCACGTTACTGTGAGGCTCCGCCTCCAGCCCGGACGCCATCAGCATCAGAACATCTGAAATGGAAACAGAAACACAATTGAGATGGTGCTTGCAGACATCAGAACCATGTTAAACCCAGCAGGAGGTGCACCTGTGAAGGTAGCAGGCAGGAAGGTGAGCAGGAGCTGCTGGGAGCTGATGTACTTGGCGTAGCACCTCCACTGTGGCGTCGAGCAGCTCCTCTCCAACAGCAACGGCTCCTCATCCGCCAGCTCGGCATTACTGAAACTCTACCAAACACAGGACACGTTTTAATGTCCCCGTGAGGACTCAGTACATGCAGCTGTAGTCACAGCTCCCACAGCAGAGCTGCAGGGTAAAGATCCTGAGCGTTTTATCACACTGTCACCTCAGCAAAGTGAGCGAACGTGAACTGTAATGTTGCTGCAAAATACATAAAGGTAGAAATTGTCAAGAAAAATGTGCTAATATTAATATTATTATTATTTTTTTTTTTATTTCATTGTTTCTTTTTTGTGCAGTCTATGGTTTCTGTAGGTATATTATTTGTAAAATAACTATACGAGTTGAACAGTATGAAAAAAACCCACAAGATAATCTATTTCTAAATACTTGAATACTGGTCAGGACATTTATTAACTTGACCTGCAGAAAGAATCAGAGATGCAAACAACATGTTCGAATATGTTTCGATTAAAGACATTCTTTTATTTTTAATTTGCTCTGAATTTTAAGGACATTTATATAATATTTGACTGCTTATATTTTTAATGACAATAGAAAATGTTTTGAGATCAAATCCTGATGCAGATAACTTCTTGCTGTTAAGACTAACACACGAATATGAATGAGTGGATGAATGGATGGATGGATGGATGGATGGATGGATGGATGGATGGATGGATGGATGGATGGATGATGGATGGATGGATGGATGGATGGATGGATGGATGGATGGATGGATGGATGGATGATGGATGGATGGATGGATGGATGGATGGATGGATGGATGGATGGATGGATGGATGGATGGATGGATGGATGGATGGATGGATGGATGTTGAGGTCACCTGTAAGGTGCTGGTTGAGGTCACCTGTAAGGTGTTGGTTGAGGTCACCTGTAAGGTGTTGGTTGAGGTCACCTGTAAGGTGCTGGTTGAGGTCACCTGTAAGGTGTTGGTTGAGGTCACCTGTAAGGTGCTGGTTGAGGTCACCTGTAAGGTGTTGGTTGAGGTCACCTGTAAGGTGCTGGTTGAGGTCACCTGTAAGGTGCTGGTTGAGGTCACCTGTAAGGTGCTGGTTGAGGTCACCTGTAAGGTGTTGGTTGAGGTCACCTGTAAGGTGTTGGTTGAGGTCACCTGTAAGGTGCTGGTTGAGGTCACCTGTAAGGTGCTGGTTGAGGTCACCTGTAAGGTGTTGGTTGAGGTCACCTGTAAGGTGTTGGTTGAGGTCACCTGTAAGGTGTTGGTTGAGGTCACCTGTAAGGTGCTGGTTGAGGTCACCTGTAAGGTGTTGGTTGAGGTCACCTGTAAGGTGTTGGTTGAGGTCACCTGTAAGGTGCTGGTTGAGGTCACCTGTAAGGTGTTGGTTGAGGTCACCTGTAAGGTGTTGGTTGAGGTCACCTGTAAGGTGTTGGTTGAGGTCACCTGTAAGGTGCTGGTTGAGGTCACCTGTAAGGTGTTGGTTGAGGTCACCTGTAAGGTGCTGGTTGAGGTCACCTGTAAGGTGTTGGTTCAGGTCACCTGTAAGGTGTTGGTTCAGGTCACCTGTAAGGTGTTGGTTCAGGTCACCTGTAAGGTGTTGGTTCAGGTCACCTGTAAGGTGTTGGTTGAGGTCACCTGTAAGGTGTTGGTTGAGGTCACCTGTAAGGTGCTGGTTGAGGTCACCTGTAAGGTGCTGGTTGAGGTCACCTGTAAGGTGTTGGTTGAGGTCACCTGTAAGGTGTTGGTTGAGGTCACCTGTAAGGTGCTGGTTGAGGTCACCTGTAAGGTGTTGGTTGAGGTCACCTGTAAGGTGTTGGTTGAGGTCACCTGTAAGGTGCTGGTTGAGGTCACCTGTAAGGTGTTGGTTGAGGTCACCTGTAAGGTGTTGGTTGAGGTCACCTGTAAGGTGTTGGTTGAGGTCACCTGTAAGGTGTTGGTTGAGGTCACCTGTAAGGTGTTGGTTGAGGTCACCTGTAAGGTGCTGGTTGAGGTCACCTGTAAGGTGTTGGTTGAGGTCACCTGTAAGGTGCTGGTTGAGGTCACCTGTAAGGTGTTGGTTCAGGTCACCTGTAAGGTGTTGGTTCAGGTCACCTGTAAGGTGTTGGTTCAGGTCACCTGTAAGGTGTTGGTTCAGGTCACCTGTAAGGTGTTGGTTGAGGTCACCTGTAAGGTGTTGGTTGAGGTCACCTGTAAGGTGCTGGTTGAGGTCACCTGTAAGGTGCTGGTTGAGGTCACCTGTAAGGTGTTGGTTGAGGTCACCTGTAAGGTGTTGGTTGAGGTCACCTGTAAGGTGCTGGTTGAGGTCACCTGTAAGGTGCTGGTTGAGGTCACCTGTAAGGTGCTGGTTGAGGTCACCTGTAAGGTGCTGGTAGATCCCATCACGTCCTTGCTGCTGCCGCTGGTGTGGAAGGATGTGACGGTGTCCTGTCTGTCTGCAGGCTTCACACACTCCTCTGTTGAACACACAGACAGGTGATGCATCAGAGGACAGAGAGACATCAGGAATCAGCTCTGTCTCATGACATGGACCACAAGGCCACACCTGTCACCTGCTGGAAACCCTGCAGGCCGGTTGATGTGGAGGTAAAACCTTCAGGATGTCACACACACAGACGTGCACTGACCTCTGATATGCGGTAAGGAGAACGGAGGCGCGTGGCCGTCTCGCTCCCTCTGCAGGATGTGGAGCATGAAGGCAGTGTGGTCGGAGGCAGCTAGCGGGATCTCTCTGTCGCTCAGCTCCTCCTCCAGGCTGCTGTGGAAGAGGCTGAGCAGCAGCTCGTTGGGCAGACAGGTGGCGCTGTGGTTCTGCTCCTCGTTCCCCACCGCTGCAGACACGCAACACGTCATTCCTCACAGCCAACCTCCTCTCGTTTAATCTAAGCTTTTCTGTAGACTTACCTGTTCCTGCACTGAAGGTGAGGAAGAAGAGCTCCACCTGCTGGCACTGAGGGAGCAGCTGAACGAGGTCGAACTGGAAAGGAACCATGAGGATGCTGTCCTCAGAGGGTGGGGCTTCTCCTACACGCACGCACACACACACACACACACACACACACACACACAAAAAAACAGAGATAAACACGCAGAAGCACACAATTTTTAAATATACTATTTTTATTAAATGTAATTTCACGTAACATAAATATTTCTTTCTGGACCGTGGTCCTGCATCCAGATTCATGTTTTTGGACTTTGTAGGAAAGAATTTGGGCACCTCTGATCTATGCAGTGAGCACAATTTAGATCAGGGTCACACATTCGGGATCTGACCACATGTGGAATACCATCAGGATCTTCATCATTGTATTCTACCAGACATTCCTGTAAAATGTTGTCAATATATGAGCAGGAAGTCTTGCGGTTATGTTCACGGTGACCTTTGACCTTTGACCACCAGATTCTAATCAGTTAATTCCGTGAGTCTGAGTTAACGTTCGTGGAAGTCACATGACGTCGTCCTCATGGTGGAATCAGTGCTGTGGCGGTTACTTTGATATTAAAGTCCATCTTTAGTTCAGTTACCGTGGTTACCGTGTGCATCCTTCAGTCCAGCCGGCAGCGAGCAGACCTGGTCCTTGTTCTGACACAGCTGGCTCAAATACTCAAAGGTCATCATGGTGGACATACAGGCCTGGTCCCGGGGGAAGATCTGGAACGACACAGCCGCTCACTGCAAACACGTCTACAGTCCGACAACACGGCAGGACACTGAACTACGGTGCCCGCGTCCCAGCGATTGTGGACAGACTGTCCCTCTGGCGTACTCACCGCCTGAGGGATCTCCTGGTATTTGAGTCCCTGGAAGTGGCGGTGCTGGTCCATGCAGTTCATCACCGTGCCGCTCTGCGGTTCCACCCAGCACTCCATCACCAGGCTCAGCTCCGTGTCCAGGTCCACCGCCTCCACCTCCGTGTCGTTGTCATCGTCGGTGGAGAAGCTGGAGGTCCACGGAGGACGGAGGACGAGGAGGGGGAGATATGAGACGCTGCAGCTCGACCGAACCGACACGAGACATCGTTCATTTCAAATACAAGCATTTAATAAATATAAGCTCACCTGTCCTTGGTGGAGGTGGAGTGAGGTGGAAACAGGATGTACTGAACGATACAGGAGTGACTCTCTCTGTCCGAGTCCCCCGACAGGCCCTGAACACAGAAGGAACATCAGAGGAACTGAAGGTAAGACCCAGCAGACGACCTACATCAACGGGACCGAGAGGACGTCCTCCACATGCTCCTCACCTTCATGGGCAGCTCGATCACCATGTTGATGATGCCCTCGCCGCTGGCAGCAAAGTGAAAGCCTTCTGATACACGAATCCTGCACACACATTCAAGACATCCGGAGGTTAATGTCACATTAATATCTCCTGTTAAACACAGACAGCTGTGCTGCCTGAGACAAACAGCATTCAAACATGTCACTGAAGGAAGCTCAGGCCACGCCTCCGACACATTTTATTCTCCACCAGTGAATACCATCAAATCAAATAACGAACACCGAGTGAACTTACTGGTGCTACAAAGGCTGAAAAGGTAAATCAGTTTCTCTTTTGAAATTGAATTCCTGCAGAAGTTTCCAAATAAAAGCTGACCAGCGAAAGGAAGATGGAAGTCATACCTGTTGGAGCTGCTGAAACATCTGAGGATTTTTACTAATAGAAACTTCAGAGCGTTTGTAAGGTGGAAGAAGATAAGTGACTGAGAATGTTCAGAGAAAGCAGAGCAGACGTGATGATACCGAGTTTATCTCAACAACAGATGAACAGAAAGGAGTCTGTGTCAACAGCAAACATATATTTAATATAATATAATTTATATAATATAATATATTTATATTTATACTCCCTCCTGGCAGGTCTACCTGTTAGTGCCATCCGACCTCTGCAGCTCATCCAGAATGCAGCAGCTCGACTGGTCTTTAACCTCCTAGATTCACTCACACTACTCCGCTCCTCCTCCTCCTCCTTCTCCTCCTCTACATTCAGGACATGGTCCAACCTTGCATCCCAGCCCCTCCCTCCGCTCTGCTTCTACCAATCAGCTTGTTGCTCCTCACTGAGTTAAACACTCTACAAAATCACGACTGTTTGCTGTCCTGGCTCCTAAATGGTAGAATGAGCTCCCCAACAACATCAGGACAGCAGAAACTCTGAACATCTTCCACCACAAACTAAAAACACACCTCCTCCTCCTCCTCCTCCTCCTCCTCCTCCTTTACCTTGAACAGTAGAACTTTAGTATCTTAAAATAGAACTTACTGATAGAACTTTGTAGTTTGGCTTTCTTGGAAGAAATTGTATTTTCTTGATTCCTGTTGTTGTGGTTTTGTACCCTCATGGTTGAAATGAACTTATTGTAAGTCTTTGGATAAAAGAGTCAGATAAATGTAATGTAATGTAATACTTATATACAAACAGGGGAGATGAGACCCACAGGCCTCCTCGTAATAAAAGCCTTTTTAAATAAAAGCAAACTTCTTTTTGCAGCTGAGGTCCATTTCAGAGTAGTCTTCTTCAATGTGAGAGGCAAAAACTAAAATCAGACCACTTGGATATCATTTTATAAAATATACAGTCTATATCATTTTTGGAAACATCATCCTTCCTAATCAAAGTAAAATATTTTTCTGATATTAGTAAACAATTTCATTCTCTTTTAGAACAAACCTAAAATAAAGACGAATAATACAAATTATTTGTATTTTCTTAAAAACGTGTTAATTGTTTATGTTTATGTCTATGTCGTGTTGTTTGTGTATTGTGTGAGTTGTATAAAGTGTATGTTTGCATTGTCACTATGTAAATCATGAAGACCCCGGGAAGAGGAGCTGCTGCTGCTATGAAAAGGCTGATGGGGATCTAAATAAACAAACAAACAAATATGAACAACTGAAAACCTGAGGAGACAGATGGAAGGTGTGAACTCACTCGGAGAGCATGGACAGGATGTGAGCGACGGCCTGCAGGGCCACCGTCGGCCCCTGGCTGCTCTGCACCGCCCACACCCAGCGCTGGTGCAGGAAGTAGCGGGACAGCGAGGCTAGTGTGGAGGAGGCCGTCCGGTTGGCCGCCACGCTGAGGGGCCCTGCGCTGCTGCCGGAGGGCGGCGGGAAGTTCTCCATGTTGAAGATGAAGGGAGTCCTGAAGTCCAGCGGCAGCTTCTCGTACCTGCAGAGAGTCGGTGAAAATGTGCCGAGTCAGCAGCCACGTGGATCACACTGCAGCAGCTTCATGCGTCACAGTCGGCTGCGTAATTTGTGACCAGTCGTGACTTTAAATAACGGTCAAGACGAAGCTCGTTCCTCATGCTCTGACCTGATGAGCAGCTTCTCCAGAGGCTTGTTGAGCACCACCACGCAGGGTCTGTCCGACAGGGCCGGTTTGGGAAGGGGGATGGAGGGAGACTTGGACGGAGACGGGTGTCCAATGGCCTTCCTCTTGGTTTTGGGCGTGGCCTCTTTGTTCTGAACACGATGAGGAAAGCGAAGTTTGAGGATCTGCTCCCGCAGCTCGTCCACGATCTGAAGAACAGCGTGAGGAGTTATTAAACACTTTAATGTTTGAGTGAGTGTGTGCAGATGTACGGACTTCCACACACACATACATTACACATCACTTTTACTCTGGTCTCATTTGCACTACGACATATTTCTACACCTTCTACTTTGTGATCACTCCACAAAGACAATGGGCCTCATTCACAAACAGTACACACCCACCAATCTAAGCTTAAACCGTACGTACCAACATGCACAAATCTGGGATTCATCAACATTTTCTTCCCTGAATTTGTTCATCAGCCTCAGTAACATCCACCATCGTGCCATTTTTTTTTTACTCCTGAGGAAACACTTTTGAAAAGTGTTCCTTTTCTTCCAACTCTGACATGCTTGTTTCAATTTCTGCTGTGGTGAAATTTTTCTTTTTACTTTTTGGGGCTGTCTCTGTCAACTTCCCTTCACTTTGTTCATGAAGCTCCAGACAAAGGTGTCCTTGGAGGTGGAGTAACAGGGGCGTGACAGTATGCTAATTGCAGTGCGGATACGCCCCTGTCAGTTTACTCCATCCACTCCACCACTGAGTCCCACACCGAGCCACAGGGTGAAAACAACAGCTCTCCACAGTACCTTGTTCCTGACGTGGGCCGGGGTGCCGATGGGGAAGCCCAGACGCAGCACCATGCAGGGTGTCTTTGAGATGAGACGCACCAGGTAGAAGGAAGAGGGAGGCTGCTCAGACGAACTGCGGAGGCACAAACAACTCAATCTTAGTTGGTTTATTTTCATCGTTTTTCCACTGAACAGTTGATGTAATATAAATGTTTCAAAGAACAAAACGTGCTGACGTAGGCGGCGCTACAAAACCTTTTAGCTTGTCAACACAAAAATCTACATGAAGACATGAGCTCTCTTGACAAATCCCTCTCAGAGAGCTGGATTTGAAAGGAGATCAAAGTATGTAGTACTTCAAAGGAAAAGAGTCTGTTCAGCAGCAGAAATACAGATGTTTCCACATCAGTTTGTTCATCGCCCTCCTAATGATGAATCTCACTGTTCCATTCAGCTGAGGGAAAGCCGTCGATATGACCATGAAACTGATAAAAGATCATAATCCTGGCCCAAACATCAGCTACCACCAGCTGCCTCACCATCACCATGAGCTACTTCCATAATCTTAGCACCAGTATCCATCATATGAAACGTGTTATTTTCTGCTGTCTCACCTGTAAATGAGTTTGACGTAGGAGTAACCCTCCACCAGCACGAAGCTGCTGCAGTCCCTCAGCAGGGACGTCAGGGCAGAGTGGGAGATGCGACACTGGATGGTGCTGTAGCGGCCGTTGTTTCCAGCTGTGTGCAGATGTTTGGGGACAGGCCTGGAGGACCGCAACAGAGAGAAATCAAAAGGAGCGCTAACAGGACGGGCCTGGACGACCAGAGAGACGAGAGGCCGAAGATTATAACATCATGAACAAACGTCTTCTTCTCCGTTATCTTTCAATGTTTCAGTCCAGGGACTTCATTTATGAAACGGTGTGTAGGATCCACACTAAAAGTGCACATGTGCACAAAAACAGAAAATGGTATACGCAAAGAAATATTCAGGTTTATCAAACCGTGCGCATGCAATGTTCAATTTATAAATCACAATCCGCCTCATGTCCCGCCTTCAACACGCCCACATTCAACCAGAAATGGTCAATACAGAGCATATTATAAAGGTCGATGCATGGTGGTTCTTTGGTTAATCGTGTCAACATAATTCAAATGAAAATAAATGAAAAAATACATTTTGTTTTTAGTCAGAAGAAATGGTGTTGCTGCTGCAGTGATAGAAGTTCCACGGCGACGTCTCCATGACGACGTGCTCTATGAACTTTGCACACAACTGCACTAAACTAAATGTGCACAGTATGAGAGAAATATTAAAAACTGATGCTCTGTTCTCCAGTTCTTTAGTCTGATGCAGTTTGATGTTACCTTGTATTTTTTACAAATGACCCTGCTGGTGGGAATGTTAATGATATAAGATGTGATATGAAGTGAAATGAAATGTGTGCGAGGCTTCGTTATACGTATCAAGATGCCTGTCGCATGTCATTTCCACAATCTGGCTTCAGTTCACCGTCTGTCTCCAAAACGTGCGTACGGATGGCTCCGAGTTCGTTTACACGGGACACATTGTTCCCGTCAAGTTTGTGTTTATAAAAACGTATAAACATTTGCACGAGGAGCCGTGAGCGTACGCAGCGGTGATGAACAAAGCCTGGTCTATCGATGCATCTGTTCATGTCCAGGCGGTACATAGTAAACAAAAGATTTCTATTTCTCACATGTCGTGTTCGAGGATGATGGCGATGCGATGCATGTGCAGCCATCTCTGCCAGAAGTTGGCATCCATGGAGAGGATGGGCTTCCAGTAGGATGCAAACTGGGAATGAGAGGAGTCTTTGGATCCACTATGCTGCAGGGACAGGACCTGCAGCAGGAGAAGGAGGAGCAGGAGGAGGAGGAGCAGGAGGAGGAGGAGCAGGAGGAGGAGGAAGGAAGTGATTCCATATTACTGGATGTTAAATGAGTTTTCTCCACACGTCCAGTTGCCAGTTGTTTGTTTCATCCAGCAGGTCTATGTGTTGAATGAACTTGAATTAAACAGCATCTAAAGCTCTTATTTTGAAAGGCTGATGTTGTTTCTATATTCCAGTCACAGACGCTCTGTTCTGGAAAGCTGCATCATTTTTATGATTTTTTTTTTTTTTTGTAACTTATCTCTCTGTGGAAGTTCAATAAATAAGTATAAAAAAATTTGAACTAAAATATTTCTGTGACGTGCAGCATGATTATTATCACAGGAAGTGATTACATATTTATTCCTTTATAAGTTAGGGCTTAAAAAAAACCCACATTTGTATTTCTCAATTTTACGCAAAAAAACTCACTTAAAACTCCACAAATTACATCGCAATTCTCTTTCGAAAATCCACCACAAAATCCAACATTTTGGATCGCAACAATCACAAAATAAACACAGCAAAATCCTGGAGGGACTTATTATAGCTGAAGCTTCTCTGGACTCGAGAGGTGTTCACTGAGATCAGACTGCCAAGTTTCCAACATACTGACTGAGTTTGATTAAAGAGGAACCATCAAAGTACCGGAGTGGTGGAGCCGGGAGGGATGTAGAACAGAGGGACTCCGTTCTTGGTGCTCTCAGGAATCGTGTAGTTCTCAGGAATAGAATTAAAGGACTGGAGGTGGACGAGCATCTGATCGGTCTGGTTGATGCTGGAAGGACACACAGCACACGGAGTTACACAGCCAGGCAAATACATCCGGCATTCACAGAAATGTGTGGGCATTATTTTAAGAGCTCCGTGATGACGGAGCCGCTGTGACCGGACCTCCGGACCGGACCTCCCTCCCCCCGACCGACGCCGTACCTCTGCAGCGTGTTCCAGAAGCGGCGGATGACGGAGGTGCGGTACGGACTGGTGATGGGTTTCCTCTGCGTGCAGCTGATGTCGTGCAGGATGTCGTAGCTGCCCTCCATCGTCACCTCCACCCTGGTGGTTCTCTTGGAGGGATCCAGCGGCCAGGAGGCGGCAGCCAGGTACTCGATGTGCATGTTGTGTTTCCATAGCAACACCAGCTTCACCTCCAGCTGAGTGCCGCCTTTCGGGAAAACCACAAAGATGAATGTGAGACTACCTTTTTTCGCTCCTGGACTTTTTTTCTGCGACTTTGTTGAAGAGGGATGTTTACCTTTAGTGAGGCTGATCTCTCGGATGGTGTAGCCTTCTCTCAGCCGCACCGACACCACGCTGATCAGATGAGCGTGGACTTCTTTCTCCGTGTGCTTCTTCCTCCTCATCACCAGGGCCGGGTTCCCGCTGGCGGACACCAAGTGCTCGTTGAACAGTTTGTGTTGGGACACTGCAAAACACAGAAGTAGTACGTTTCATCATCATCGTCATCATCATCAACAGTAAACAAATGTAGGTTTTATCTAAAAAATGACACCAATGCAGCTAACAAGAAATGTACGGACAGGAACAGGAAATAAAAAGGAAAAATGTAATTTGACAAAAGCTTTGTCTTACAAATTAATATAAACTAAAGCCTCACATTCACCAAAATAAGATCCCTGGGTGGGATAATCTGGGTTCAGTCAAAACTAAATAAATAATAGATTCTTACTTCTGTTAGTAATCCTAAAATTAAAGTAACAACAAGTTTATAAAAAATGACCACTGATGACAGTTATAATTGATGTGTATGACTGAGGCTTTGGGGTCTGGTGATTTTATACATTTGGTCTAAAAGTCAGAGACTTCATGGAAAATGTGTCATATCTTCATGTTATCCTGCAAATAATCCAAAAGTTTGAGGATTCCCATTAAAGCAACTTTCAGAGGACCCTCAGGTTGATTTGAGCGACTCGTCAGAGGCGTGTTCACATTAATCAACACATACGTGTCTGTGTCTCCAGCGTCCGGCTGAGGAAGATAAATCGCTCAGTGTGTCAGGAAAGAAATAACCTCCTCAGAGAATCAGGTTCAGGTTTTATAGGTTGATCACGCGTCTCACCACAGAAGTACTCGGAGTTCATGGACTCGGGCGTCTTGAGGAAGGAGTAGGTTAAGAAGGCCCGGTGGTACGCGTTCATCTCCTGGCTGTTCAGGTCCACTTCAGGACAGCTGGGCAGGTAAGAGCCGAAGGTGGCCAACGAGATGAACTTCATCAGCTCTATGTTGGGGATGTAGCCGAAGCTGCAGTCGTAGGAGTAGGCTCCGCCCACCTGGAGAGGGACACCCGTAACATACGGAGACTCCGGGGTAAAGACTCAGAATCCCTCTGACTTGTTGTGACGTCTGTGCTGGTTTTCAACATGTTGAAGTATATAAGGTTTACACAGAACATGTTACCATGGTTACCTGGACAAAGGAGCAGGCGATGGTGCCACTCCTGAGCTGGTTGAGCAGCGTTTCACACACGGCGACATCAGGGACGCTCGTCACTCCGTCTGTGATTATAATGATACCTGCAGCACAGGCGGGGGACACGAATCATCGCTTTACTAGTGACTCAAACATCACATGACCTCATTGATTTGAAGCACACCGAGGTCAGTGGTGTCTGAACAGGAAAAACAGCAGTGCATCATGGGAGTCAGAGTGGGTCGGAGCAAGAAGAACATCTCTGCTCAAATCTCAAACTGATCCTGAAGCCACCATGTTCAGTGTGTGTGTGTGTGTGTGTGTGTGTGTGTGTGTGTGTGTGTGTGTGTGTGTGTGTGTGTGTGTGTGTGTGTGTGTGTGTGTGTGTGTGTGTGTGTGTGTGTGTGTGTGTGTGTGTGTGTGTGTGTGTGTGTGTGTATTATATATGAGTCCATATCAGAATTTTTAACTCCCCAATATCGGTCGCCTGTCTGGAGAGGATGATTACATTTTGAAGAAAATAATTCAGCAAATCAGTGAGCGAGCGGCGTAACACCTAATGAAGAACTTAACAAGTACTTCAGGTAAACCTACCTGCACTGGAGTTGGGGGGTAACAGCTGGAGGGCCAGGATACCCTGCCGTACCATGCTGACCAGACCCATATCGGCTGACACCAAGGACACGCCCTGCTTCCTGTAGGACTGGTCGTCCAGGGTGTTGCTATGGTGATTTGAGCCTTGTGCAGTCTCCACAGACTAAAAATCACATGACAAAATAAATATGATGACATGTATATTGATCAGCAAGACATCTGATGGAGCACGCAGTGACATCAGGCTATTAGTAACCTCTAATGATTTTCATCAAATGCCAGAGAATAATGCAGCAAAGGATTGTGGGATTAGTTAAGACATCAGGGTAGCAGACAGGCAGCAGAAGTGCAACAGTGAGGCTAACAGGATTCACTGTTTTTAAAACACAAATAAAATGTCCAACATTTGTACCATCACAGATGCTGGCTTCAGAACTGAGCTGATAACAAGCTGGATGGTCCCTCTCCTCTTTAACCTGGAGGATGCAGCGTCCATGATTTCCAAACAGAATCCCAGATTGTGATCCATCAGACCTCAGGACAGTTGTCCACTTCACCTCAATACATCTGCAATGATCTCGGTCCAGAGAAGGCGGCGGTGTTTCTTTTTAAGCTTTACACAACTTTTCCAGTTGTATGAGAATACACTTTCCTAAAATGTACAAAATTTCTCCGTTTCAACATTTGATATGTTCTCTTTGGGCTCGTCGTTCCACTCATATCTGAGTATTCGTGACCTTTTTGATGAAGTTTCTCCATTCATAGCGGTTTTGAGCTTCGATGTAGCAGCTATAAATTGATGTGTTTGTGAGAGTTGTAATTCCATCTGTCCAGCGGAGTTTCTGTCTTCCTCTGCTTCTTTTACCTTCAACTTTACCAAACATAATCAGCTTTTCCAGGTTGTCTCCTTCTCGCCTGGCAATGTGACCAAAATATTGCAGTTTTTGTTTTGCAACCACTTTGAAGAGATTTTTTTTTTTCTCTCCAATTTCAAGCAGGACACTCTCATTGGTCCTCTTGGCTGTCCAAGGAATGGACAGAAGCTTTCTCCAACACCACATCTCAAATGCTTCAATCTTTCTCTGATCTGCAGCATTGATAGTCCAAGTTTCGCATGCATATGTTGCAATTGGGAAAATCAAGGTGGAGACCAGTCTGATCTTTGTTCTTTAGCTGATGCTTCTGTCCTTCCATATCTTGTTCATAGCAGACATTGATGATTTTGCCATTGCAAGTCTGCGTTTTATCTCAGTGGAACAACCACCTTGGTTCGATATCATTGACCCAAGGTCATTGAAATGGTCTGTTACTTCAATTGCGTCGTTTCCTGCATGAATTGATGGGTTCTCTTCACATTGGTTGACAATCATCACCTTCGTCTTGCTTACATTTAGAAAGAGGCCAAACTTCTCCCTCTCTACTTTCACTCTTTCAATCAGATTCTCCAGTTCATTTGCACTGCCTGCTAATAAGAGTCGTGTCATCAGCATATCGCAAGTTGTTAATTGTTCTGCTCCCGACTGATTTTCCACCATCATAGTTTTCAAGGACCAGTCACATGATGTGTTCTGCGTAGGCATTGAACAGATGAGGAGACAGTATACATGCTTGTCCTACCACTTGCTCAATGTTAAACCAGTCAGTGTCTCCGCATGCAGTTCTCACTGTTGATTCCTGATGGTCATAGAGTGTCCTCAGCAGTTCTATAACATGTTTTGGGAAGCCCATTGATACTAAGGTAGTCCAAAGGTTTTGGTGCTGGACAGTATCAAAGGCTTTAGAGTAGTCAATAAAGCACATGTGGACTGGAAAATGGAATTCCATAGCTCTCCATTATATTCCTAACGTTTGCTATCTGGTCTCTTGAGGCCTTCCTTCAACAAAACCTGCCTGCTGAAGTGATCTCACGACACAAATACTGCTTTATTCTCTCAACACATATACTGCTTTACTCTCTCAACACATATACTGCTTTATTCTCTCAACACATATACTGCTTTATTCTCTCAACACATATACTGCTTTATTCTCTCAACACATATACTGCTTTATTCTCTCAACACATATACTGCTTTATTCTCTCAACACATATACTGCTTTATTCTCTCAACAATAATGTATAGGAGGATCTTACTTGCATGAGAGATGAGAGAAATGGTTCTGTTGTCTTTGCATTCTCGAGTGTCACCTTTTTTAGGAAGCGGTAAGAATATTGATCTTGTCCAGTTGGCCAGTTTTTATCTCTCCAGATCAAATTGCATAATTTATGCATCACACTCACTCCCTGTTCTTCTGTTTCCTTCATCAGTTCAGCTGGAATATCATCATGGCCTGGTGCTCTACCCGTCCGCAATTTCTTCATTGCCTGTACCACTTCTGCTCTGAATATAAGAGGTTCCTCTTCCTCCATCTCAACTGGTTCTGATGTACCTACTAGACCATCTCTGCTAGCATACAACCCTCGGCAGTACTGCTTCCACCTTCGCTTGATTTGATCATCCTCAGTTAGAGTTTCTCCATCTTCATTCACCTTTGGTGTTTTCTTCCCTGTGATTTCTTTCACTGCCTTAAAAAGATCTCTGGAGTGATTGGAAGATGAATGTGAATTATTTCCAAGGAAAGCCTGCTTCTCCTGTCTAGTCCTACGTTGCATTCTCCTGCTGAGATCTTTATCCTGCTTTTTGTCCTTTTCAGATTGTAGGACCTTTGCTTTTATCAGCCGTCTTTCATCAGCTAGTTTACCAACTTCATCTGATATCCATGGTGACCGAGATGTCTTTGGTTTTGGCAAGTTCTTTAGTGCTGCTTCATAGATTGCTTCCTTTGTCTGTTCCCAAAGTTCATTTGGAGTCCATTCTTCTTCCTTTTCAAGCACTACTTGGAAAGAATTGATCACTTCCAGTCGGTATTGATGATTAATCCACCTCACATCATATCTACGTGGAGGAGTCTCCCGTTTCACTGACTTCAGCTTCATCTGGATTTCAGCTACAAGTAGTTGATGATCTGAACCACAATCTGCACCAGGGTATGTTGTGGTTACCTTTACGCTCGACCTCCAAACTTCCCCGGATCGGTTCCAGAGGAAGGAGACGGATCAAGCTTTGATACACACAGTGGTGGATACACGCATTATTAGTTTGAGTGTGTTCAAGGACTTTGCTGACAATAAATAAAATATTGAATACCAACCAACCCTGCCCTTCTCCTTCATAGTAGTGTTGTTAATAAGAGGATTCATATTACAGTGTCTACATTACTTTTATAAAGTTGAATGTGTTGTTTTCATGAGGCGTGTCATTCCATCACCTTCTCCTGAGCACTGGTCTGCTCGTGCTGCTGATGGAGGACCTCTGCGATGGAGCTCTCCACGGCTCTGAGCTGCTGATAGATGTGATGCAGGAACTCGTCCAGGTCGATTCTGTCCAGCTGACATCCTTGTACCAAAACCTGCAGAGGAGAGAAAACTGTCAGAGAAGTGCAACAGCATCCAGAGCAGCTTTAAACATCACATAGGAACAAATACAACACATTCCTATTTAATCCTCAGGTTTCCTGTTCGGCACATGTTCATACACCAGTGAGAAACACCAGGACGAGCTGTAAATGACTGAACCACCTGGTGTGAAGCGAGGCCAATAATTGAAGAGTACGCCAAGATGGTGATGAAGATCTTGGGCTTGAACAGCTGATCGGTTCCGGGGACTTTAAAAGGTTGAACCAGACCAGCCAGACACCGGGACAAGGCATGGAAGACCTCATCGAAGATCATCTCCCCGGTGCTGTCGTCCTGCAGAGCACAAAACACACTTCACTTGTGAAGAAACCCGGAGCTCCGTCTGCTGAGTAGTTTTTAGTTGATTGTAAAATACTGCATTAATATTGTGTGGTCATAACCCCTAACACTGAGATATATTAGTGTACTTCCAGGACATGGCACTGTGATAACTATGTAGTATAAGACTAAATAAAAGGTTCACACAGACTTGTATTTATCTATCAACAACCACTGAGATCACAAGATGTCCACTGAACTGTGTTTGTGTTTGAGGGCAGATCACTTCCTGGAGCAGCTCGAACAATAAGCAACGCAGAGAGACTCAGACAATAGATGAAATACGAGAAAGTTCAGAGGCTGGTCCTGATGTGTACGGAGCGCAGAGAAGATGGCCCGATCCCAAACGCACCCTCGAGCCTGAGCACTGAAAGCCTCACGTCGTCACCGAGGTCACGTGTGTGTGTGTGTGTGTGTGTGTGTGTGTGTGTGTGTGTGTGTGTGTGTGTGTGTGTGTGTGTGTGTTGTGTGTGTGTGTGTGTGTGTGTGTGTGTGTGTGTGTGTGTGTGTGTGTGTGTGTGTGTGTGTGTGTGTGTTGTGTTGAGTGTGTCTGTTGTGTTGAGTGTTTGAGTCCGTGAGGGACACACTATCGTGACATCACACGCTGCTTGGAAACAACACGACGCCGTTGGAAAAGAAAGAAGACTTCAGGAAGTATCTGACAATCACTGCTTTTTATATTGGAGTTCACAGTATTTTGTTTTTATATATATTTATATTTATGCGTGTTTAAATTACCTAAGCTTAGTAAAGGCATTAACATCAGCAAACCCAATGCATACGTTAGAATTGAAATACAAACAACTTCCAAAACATGTCTAAATAA